>NC_057742.1:43523252-43542074 GCF_004010195.1 Chiloscyllium plagiosum
CCTATCGCATTTCCAACGCCCCTCCCCCAAGTCCCTCCTCCCTACCTTTTATCTTAGTCTGCTGGACACACTTTCCTCATTCCTGAAGAAGGGCTTATGCCCGAAACGTCAATTCTCCTGTTCCTTGGATGCTGCCTGACCTGCTGCGCTTTTCCAGCAACACATTTTCAGCTACTTTTCAAAGAAACACAACACCCACCAGAGAAAATATTGTACAACCGCAAAAGAAACATTGAGTTTGGTACTGACCTTACAACATTTTATGTCGGAGACAGTTGTGTGCACAGACCACAATTCTCTTACATTCTTGGAATGATTTAAACACAAAAATATGAGACTACTTCATTGGAGTCTTATGTTACAGACTTTTAATTTACATGTTATATGTGTTGCAGGTCATAAAACTGTGATAGCAGATGCATTGAAAATATGCACCATTTGGCTTGGTTGCTGTTTTGACAACAATTCAAATTTAACCATTTAAATTATGCTCAGGATACTAAAACCAATCAAGTTTGAATGCATTGTTTTGCGAACATTAAATCCGATGTTGGGGATTTTAAAAAGGCAGGCATTTTGAAAATCAGACAGAGCAACTGCCATCAACACAGACCCAAGAAATTACGAAACACTCTCTCTCAAAAGATACCTTTTCATGTGAAACATATTCACAATAAAAAGAAAGATGACAACCCTGTAAGATCTTTAGCCAGAAGACGACAGACACCAATGACAACCGCTGTATGGTTTGAAATTAAGGTGATGTAATCTTCCCAAGTGTTTTGATGGAATAATTTATTGTTGTAGCGTGGCAGATAATAAGCAGTTAAGAAAAAAGGGGGAGGCATACAGTTGGGAATAGTTGTTTTATAATGTTCACTTTGAGTTTAAAAGATAAATTGATGTTATTCTCTTTAAATAGTGGAATTTGGGCAATTCTGTGTCACTCATAGTTTAACAGATTATGAGCTGAGCTTTTCAGGGTGTTTGGTTTAATTAACAGAAGGGTTCACTGCCATGTCGTAACAAACCATAACCTGGTGTCATGTAACTTCTGACTTTGTCCATTCCAGTCCAACATTGGAACCCCCACATTACGTCTTGCAATTGTTTGATATCCAACCTACAATGGTGGTGTTGTCAAAAGACTTGAAAATAGAGTTGGACCTGAATCTGGAGAAAGCGAGGACTGCAGATTCTGGAGATCAGAGCCGAAGAGTGTGGCACAAGAAAAGCACAGTCGATCAGGCAGCATCCTAGGTGCAGGAGAATCTTCATTTCAAGCATAAGCCATTCATCAGGGTGAAGGGCTTATGCTCGAAATGTCGACACTTCTGCTCCTTGAATATTGCCTGACTAGCTGTGCTTTACCAGCACCACATGATTTGACTTGAGGTGGGATTTGACCATATAGTGCAGGGCACCAGTGTTGAGGATGATGGTGGAAGAGGTGTTGTTGCCTTTTCTTACTGATTGCAGTCAATGTGTCAGGAAGTTAAGGATCTAATTACAGAGGGGGAGCCAAGTTCTAGGTCTCGAAGTTTGGAATTCATAAGACATTGGCACCAGTCTGGAGAAGGTGGGAGTTGTTTTGTTGGGATTGGATCAACCTGAAATGTGTTGGGCTCAGAGACCTTACGAATTGCATAACCACGGCAAATACGACACAATGACAATCACTAGAGTAGACGTAGCAGAGAAATTGATTGACTAAATCCTGTGGGTCCCCGGGCCTGACAGATTGAATCCTGGGACATTAACACAAGGATCTATAGAGATTATAAATATCGTAATCTATCATTAATCATTAGATTCTGGAAATGTCCCAGGAGGTTTCAAAAACTGCCAATGGAACACCTTTATTCAAGGTGGTAAGTAGTCAGAAAATAAGATAATTGGCTAATTGACTTTTGATTATCATCTTTTCTGACCATTTATCTTCTTGAATCTTCCAACTTCCAACTTCCATTGGCAGTTTTTGAAACTGCTGGGACATTTCTAGAATCTAATAATTCAATATAGGTTACAATCAGTGTATTTTCAATCTCTATAGATCCTTTTGTTAATGCACCAGAATGAAATCCATCATGGTTTCAAGGGGAAATCATACCTGACAAATATTATAATTCTTTGAAGACATAACTGAAATAACTCCACAGAGGTTTATATTCTGTCACCAATTAACTCTTTATTTAAGCGTGGAGAGTCCTTGACACTAATCCAGCTCCATTATAGCCAGCTCTCCCAGTAAATAGGAAGTTTGTTCTTATCTGTCAGCCGAGATTCCCTGACTGGACCAGATTAACAGCCCCAGTCAGAGAACTCATATCCTGTGAGGTCCACCTCATGTCAGTCCTTACGTCCCTCCTCCTCTGGGTCCAAGGGCTTAGGCCAGTTCTTGTTCTAGTTGCTCCTCCTGGGATTTCTCCCGCGCTGCCTCTGTTACAAGTAGCCTCTTGTGCCTGGAACATCTGGGAAGAAATTCATTCTCTTCTTCAGGCCGCACGGTGGCTCAGTGGTTAGCATTGCTGCCTCACAGCACCAGGGATCCGGGTTCCATTCCTACCTCGGGCGACTGTGTGGCATTTGCATATTCTCCCTGTGTTTGCATGGGTTTCCTCCGGGTGCCCCGCTTTCCTCCCACAATCCAAAAGATGAATAGTCCATGCTAAAAAGATGAATTGACCATGCTAAATTGCCCATAGTGTTAGGTGGATTAGTCAGGGGTAAATGTAGGGTAGGGGAATGGGTCTGGGTGGGTTACTCTTCAGAGGATCGGTGTGAACTTGTTGAGCCAAAGGGCCTGTTTCCATACTGTAGGGAATCTAACCTAAAAAACAAAATGTGCTGAGGTGGTGAAATCTGCTGTGTCCATTTCAGATTCATAGAGTCATAGAGTTGTACAGCACGGTCCAACCCATCCATGCTGACCAGATATCCCAACCTAATCTAGTCCCACCTAACAGCACCCAGCCCATATCCCTCCAAACCCTTCCTAATCATATGCCCATCCAGATGCCTTGTAAATGTTGCAATTATACCAGCCTCCACCACTTCCTCTAGCAGCTCATTCCAAACACGTAACACTCTGTGTGAAAACATTACCCGTAGGCCTCTTTTATATCTTTCTCCTCTCACCCTAAACCTATGCCCTCTATTTCTGGACTCCCTGACCCCAGGGAAAAGACTTTGTCTATATACCCTATCCATGCCCTTCATAATTTTGTAAACCTCTATATGGTCACCCCTCAGCCTCCGACGCTCCAGGGAAAATAGCCCCAGCCTGTTCAACCTCTCCCAATAGCTCAAATCCTCCAATCCTGGCAACATCCTTGTAAATCTTTTCTGAACCCTTTCAAGTTTCACAACATCTTTCCGATACAAAGGAGACCAGAATTGCGCACAATATTCCAACAGTGGCCTAACCAATGTCCTGTACAGCCGCAACATCACCTCCCAACTCCTGTACTCAATACTCTGACCAAGGAAAGTGTACCAAACGCCTTTTCACTGTCATACCTACCTGCAACTCCACTTTCAAGGAGCTATGAACCTGCACTCCAAGATCTCTTTGTTCAGCAACACTCCCTTGGACCTTACCATCCTAGGTATTTTCAATGCTTGATGGAGAGCACGGCTTCTAGAACAGTCAGAAAGGCTGCAGAAGAGCCACGCATGTTTTGCTCTTAGATTGTTCGTAAGTTTGCAGCTTTCATATGGTCTACCTGCTTGTTCAGGACCATCACACCTACCCAAACTTTACACATCACTGGATCTGACCTCATGTTGACCATGTAGGACTATTCCCATGGTTCTACATTAAACTTAATGTAAACAGAATCTTATGTCCAGCATTGACGTTCCTGATGCTATTTCACCCTCAGGACTGGGAAGATCAGATTTAACCTGGTGCAGCATTCTCTCTTTACATGAGGTGTAGTACTACAATCAAATAGGAACCGGATAGTTTGTTATCTAGTGAAGGTGTAGGCTGTTTCTTTAAATATGCCTTCGAAGTTTGAACTGCTCTTCCTCCCAGACCACTGGATGGATGGATGGTACGGAGCTGTCCTTGTGTTGATTACCATATGACTTTAGGAAATACTCAAATTCCCTGCTGGTAAACAATGGCCTGTTATCTATGAGTGGTTGTTATGGGGGACTTTAACTTTCCTGATATTGATTGGGAAAGCTATAGCTCAAGTTCGTTAGATGGGTCAGTGATTGTTCAATGTGTGCAGGAGAGTTTCCTGACACAATATGTAGACAGGCAACAAGAGGTGAGGCCATACTGGATTTGGTTCTGGGTAACGAACCAGGCCAGGTGTTAGAATTAGAGGTAGGTGAGCACTTTGGGGATAGTGACCATAATTCGGTGATTTTTACTCTCGTGATGGAGAGGGATAAGTGTGTACTACAGGACAAGAGTTATAGCTGGGGTCAGGGAAATTATGATGCTGTGAGGCATGACTTAGGATGTGTGGCCTGGAAAAGTAGACTCCAAGGCAAGAGTGTAAATGATATGTGGAGCTTGTTCAAGGAGCAACTATTGAGTGTCCTTATGTACCTGTCAGGCAGGGAGGAAAGGGTCGTGCGAGGGAGCCGTGGTTTAATAAGGAATTGGAATCCCTTGTTAAATGGAAGAGGGCGGCCTATCTCAAGATGAGACGTGAAGGTTCAATTGGGGCGATTGAGAGTTATAGGGTAGCCAGGAAGGACCTGAAGAGAGAGCTAAAAGCAGCAAGGAGGGGACACGAAAGGTCCTTAGTAGATAGGATTAGGGAAAACCCTAAGGCTTTCTATAGGTATGTTAGGAATAAAAGAATGACTAGGGTAGGAAAGGGTCCAGTCAAGGATAGTAGTGGGAAGTTGCGTGTGGAGGCGGAAGAGATTGGGGAGACACTGAATGAATACTTTTCTTCAGTATTCACTCAGGAACAGGGCATTGTTGTCGATGAGAATACTGAGGCACAAATAAGTAGAATGGATGGCTTTGAGGTATGTAGAGAAGAGGTGTTGGAAATCCTGGAAAAGGTGAAAATAGATAAGTCCCCTGGGCCTGATGGCATTTATCCTAGGATTCTCTGGGAAGCAAGGGAGGAGATTGCAGAGCCATTGGCCTTGATTTTTATGTCCTCTTTGTCTACAGGAGTAGTCCCAGAAGACTGGAGGATAGCAAATGTGGTTCCCTTGTTCTTAAACATTTATGCAGCTAAAGGGAATGTTGGTTAAAGATACCGTAGTTAGTGCTTATTTTATTCCAGGCACACCAGCCTAGGAGCACATCCTTCCTGTATCTATCCTCTCGAGCTCTTGAAGATTTTTGTTCATTTGAAGTGTTTCATGTTTAGATACTCCAGAGAAGACAGCTTCAAGCTCCTCAATCTCTCCTGCCAGGGCAATGCTGCTGTTAGTATTCAATTCACTGGTGCATGTTACTGGCTGCTTCGTGGACTGGAACTGACAATTGAGACTGAAAGGTTACTGTATAAAATATCTTCAATGTTATTGCCAGACGTGAGTGGTTTTAGGAAAATGACCTTGACTTACGGGCATTGAGTGTCAGAGCACTTCCTGTTGTGGGGCATCCTGTTTAGATTCAATCTATTGATATCTATTAGAACTGACTTGCAGTGGCTCAAAGTGGTCAGAGCATTATGGCTGTCATCGAAGCTGGTAACAAACTTCCCATGGTTTCAAAATCGTAAATGATAGAGTAGGTACGAGGTCTGATGACACTGTTGGAGTACTGATGTTGTTGTTAATCACATTAACTCGGCAGGAGTTGACTGAATTTATATTGTCTCTTTCTGAATCTCAAGATGTCTCTCTGGGCAATATGTCTCCAATAAACAGCAATGTGACAATGCACAGGGATCATCTGTTTTGATTTAAATTGGAGTCCAGCCTTGGTCAACAGCCAGTGTGGAGTTTGCACATTCCCCTATGATTGTGTGGGCCCCCTCCAGGTGCTCTGGTTTCCTTGCACAGTTCAAATATTTGTGGGTTAGGTGGGTCATTTGTGCGAAATTGTCCACAGTGTCCAGGATTGTGCAGAATAGGTGGATCAGCCATGGGAAATGCAGTGGTACAAGGATGGAGTGCTCCAGGTGGGATGCTCTTTGGATGGTTGGTGGGGTTTGATGGGTCAATTCTCTCATGCCACACTGTTGGGATTCTATTCTATGATTGAGGATAAAGGCTATTCTATGATTGAGGATAAAGCAGGGTGTCCTTGGAGAAGGAGCATGTGGTATGTATCAATGCTCTCGATGCCTTTAGATGGGGTACTGGGCTAATGGTCGGATACTTGGTAGTGTGGATGAGCAGAGGGATCTTGGTGTCCATGTACACAGATCTCTGAAAGTTGCCACCCAGGTAAATCGTGCGGTGAGGAAGGCATATGGCGTACTGGCTTTTATTGGTAGAGGAATTGAGTTCCGGAGTCCTGAGGTCATGATGCAGTTGTATAAGACTCTGGTGCGGCCGCATCTGGAATATTGTGTGCAGTTTTGGTCGCCATACTATAGGAAGGATGTGGAGGCATTGGAACGGGTGCAGAGGAGGTTTACCAGGATGTTGCCTGGTATGGAAGGAAGATCGTATGAGGAAAGACTGAGACACTTGGGGCTGTTTTCATTAGAGAAAAGAAGGTTTGGGGTGACTTGATTGAGGTGTACAAGATGATTAGGGGGTTAGATAGGGTCGACAGTATGAACCTTTTCCCGCGTATTGAGTCGGGTATTACAAGGGGGCATAGTTTTAAATTAAGGGGGGGTAGATATAGGATTGAAGTTAGGGGTAGGTTCTTCACTCAGCGAGTCGTAAGTTCATGGAATGCCCTGCCAGTAGCAGTGGTGGACTCTCCCTCTTTATGGACATTTAAGCGGGCATTGGATAGGTATATGGAGGATAGTGGGTTAGTATAGGTTAGGTGGGCTTGGATCGGCGCAACATCGAGGGCCAAAGGGCCTGTACTGCGCTGTATTCTTCTATGTTCTATGTTCTAAAACTCCAGGAGTCCGTATATTGCAAAAGATGCGCATAGTTTTCTATTGCCATCCCTGTGTTTGATAAATGAACTCTATGTGCATGTCCAGCCACTTTGAGTCAGCATCCACAATGGCTAATAACATTGAGCCCATGGAAGAACCTGCACAGTTGATGTGTAACTGAGTACAGGGTTTACGTGGCCATTCCCACAAATGCAGGGGAGCTGTTGGCAATAATTTTTGACCATGCTGGAACTCTGGGCATTGCCCCATCTACATGGCCAAAACTAAATCCAATAGACATGACTTCTTGCCAGTATCTTCATTTTGCAAATCCCTGGAGGAATTCAGCTAGTATCTTTCCTCAGGACAAACACACTTGCTTCCCATTATAAATGCCATTCTCTACTGCGATTTGGTTTGTTTGGGTCAAAAATGGATTCAAATCTCATTGTAATGGGCTTACTCCACCATCACCAGCTGTTTTACCAGGTCTGGATCTTTGTGTGCCCAAAGTCTGATATTGTCAGCTGTGACAGGAAGTGTGTCCAAAAAATGTAAAACCATTATGTATTCTTCTAGAGGCAGTACCATGAGTAGTGTACCTACCAGTGGTAGGCGTCTCAATGCATCCACATTTGATACTTGACCTCACAGATGGTGTTACAACCTGTAACTCTACACACTTCGAATTAAAAGAGCCTTACCGTCATTATATTCCTTAGTTAAATCTGTCACCACTTGAAAGTTTTTAACATCTGGTGCCTCAGGAAAAGTTAGGCTTTTAATAACCGAATAAAAGCTGCTGGTCCACAAGTTGTCAGGAGACATACCCATTGCTTTTCATCTACTTATATATCATTTTCCTGCAAAAATGAAATACTCTTTCTCTGTATTGGGCCCCATTTTCAATGGCAGGATCAAGTGAGTCAACCTTCCCAAATCATAGTATAATACTAGAAATGCTTATCCCACTGTTGTATCCACTGAAACAACTCCACAGAAGCCAGCATCCCATCACCAAGTTACTCTTTATTTACATGCAGAGAATCCTGTTACTGATCCATCAGAGTCAGCTCTCAAGAGTGAACAGGATGTCTGACACTCCTGTTCATTTTTAATTTATTTTTTCCCATTTTCTCACTGCACCCATGTTGAGTACGCATACGTGCAGAGGTCAGTAAAAACATAATGAGCAAGATAAATTCATTCAATATTCCCACCATCAGGAAAAACACCCATGTGGCGAGGAAACCCAGGAACAGGCAAAGCTCAGAATGAACAATGCTTATGTGAAAAAAAGAGCGAAAGAAATGGTAGGGAAGACACTCCTGTAATTATCTGTCATCTAGGGCTCCCTATTTGGACCAGGTTAACAGCCCCAGTCAGGGAGCTCATTTTATGAGGACTATCTAGCTGACCTTGTTACAATCACTACAGTAACAAGCAGGTTTGATAAATAGGAATAAGTTGGCATAATAAGTTGGAGGATCCCAACACAGAAGATGAGGCGTTCTTCCCCCAGGCGTCAGGTGGATGGAGTTTGGTGGTTGAGGCGGCTCAGGACTTGCATATCCTTGGCAGAGTTGGAGGGGGAGTTAGTGTTCATCCAGTTGTTTAGTGCATGTGTCCCAGAGATGTTCTCTGAAATGTTCCCCAAGTTGCCGTCCTGTTTCCCCAATGCAGAGGAGGCCACATCGAGTGCAATGGACACAATAGAAGACCTGTGGAATTCCAAGTAAATTTCTCTCAGCTCCCTTGGACCACCCCTCACTACTGATGAAGAACTCGTACTCAAAACATTGACCCACTTGCTCCTCCGATGCTGCTTGACCAACTGTGCTTTTCCAGTACCACACTGTTCAAAAATTGTTCAGTCCTACCTGGTACAAAAATATAAACAGGAAAAGTGGCCCGACTATAGTTAACAAAGGATTGGTTTGGTATTAGATCTAAGGAAGGGGCATAAAGTTTGGCCATGAGGAGTAGCAGACCTGAGAACTGGGAGAAGTTTAGATTTCAGTAAAGAAGGACAGAGTGGTCTTATTGTTGAAAGCGTTTTTCTGACTGGAAGTCTGTTATCCAGTGATGTCTGACAAGGGACAGTTTTGGGGCTCTTGTTGTTTATCGTTTATCTATATGATTTTAACTTGAATGATGGAGAGTTGATCAGTAAGTTTGCAGATGCACAAAAAATTGCTGGGGCAGGAAATAGTGAGGGGGATCTTAGATTACAGGAAGATTGACAGGTTGATCAATGGCAAATAGAATTCAATCCAAATAAAGGTGAGGTGATACATTTGGACATTTAAGGAAGAAGGGAAGGGAATACATAATAAACAGTCAGACACTGGGAAGGACCAAGGTTCTGTGGGACCTTAAGGTGCATGTACACTTGTTCCCTTATTAGAACAGTGGATAATGTGATTAAGAAGGCATACATAGAGATCAACAGCATAGAAAAAAAATTCCTTCAGCCCATTACATTCCCATCAAAAGCAAACCCAACTACTGAAATCCCATTTTCCAGCACTTGACCAGCACTTCCAGCCTTGAATGCCATAAGTTCACATCTGAATACTTCCAAAATGTTATGAGGCTTTCTGCCTCTACCACCCTTACAGCAGTAAGTTTCAGATTTCCACCATCTACTGGATGAATTAGTTTTTCCTTGCATCTCCTCAAAATATTCTGTGCCTCACTTTAAATCTACATGCCCTGGTCACGGATTCCTCCATCAAGGAGTGAAGTTTCTTCCACCTAACCTATCTGTGCTCTTCATAATTTTATACATTCAATCGTGCCCCTTCTCAATCCAATCTCTCTTCATAACTGAAACTCTTCAGCCTACATAATATCCTGGTAAGTGTCCTCTGTATCCTTTCAAGTGTTATCACATGCTTATAATTTACCTTCCAGAACCTGGCTTTAGCTGTGGCCTACCCAATGTTTTGTATTTTTCCACCATAACCTCCCTGCTCTTAAAGTTTATGACTTGGCTAATAAAGGCAAATGCCTTCTTTAACCACTTTATCCACCTGTTGTGATACCTTAAGACCAGGAAACATGCACATGAAAGTGCCACCGATCCTTGGTGCTTCCAATGGTCCTACTGCTCATCATGTATCCTCTTGCCTTGTTTGTCCTGTCCTGAAGCATCACCTCACATTAATCTGGACTGAATTCCATTTGTCATTGCTCACCCGTCTGTATCCTCTTGTATTCTAAGGCTATCCTTTTCATTATTTACCACCAATTTGTGTATTGTCCACCTCCTTCATTCAAGTCTAAATCATTTATAAAAGCCCAAAGGCATAAACACTCACTTGAATTCCATAGGCTCTTACCCTTGCTTTCAGTTTCCTCTATGAAACCTTATCAAAGGCCTTGCTGAAGTCCAAGTAGACGACATCAAAAGCATTACCCATCTACTCACCTGGTCACATCTTTGAAAAATTCAATCCTGTTGGTCACATAAGATCTCAGAGAAACAAAGAGTTCTACAATAAGAGAAATGTCCTTCAGACCACCACGTCTATGCCGACTGACAAAGACAAAACTACACTAATCCAATTTACCTGCACTTGATCGATTGCTTAACATGAATCTATGCAACTCATTGCCACAGAAGGCTGCAGAGGAAAAAAAAAACTGCAGATGCTGGAATCCAAAATCGACAGGCAGGAAGCTCGAAGAACACAGCAAGCCAAGCTGCACCAGGAGGTGGAGAAGTCAATGTTTCACATGTAACCCTACTTCAGGACTCGCAGTGGGTATAGGGGGAGCTGCAGACAAAGGGGATGCCTGGCGCAGGGTGGTGAAGCAGGGATAGGTGAAGTCAGGTCGAGAATTATGAAATAGATGTGAATATATTTGCTGGGATTTAGAAGACTAAGGTAGTTTCATTCTAAGGTAGTTTCATTCAAAGGTATTATTGGCATCAAAAGACAGATGCAGGAGGGATGTTTCATCCACCAAGGTAATCTAAGTTCACAGGAGTGTGTCTCGGAATAGAGGACATGCCATTTAGAATAGAGAAAAGTAGAAATTTCTTTTTTCAGAGAGGGGTGATTCTTTGGAAGTGTCTGCCCCAATGGCCTGTGGAGATTCAGTTGCTGAATATGCTCAGAATTGAGATCATTACATTTCAAGGTATTAAAACATGTGAGAACAGTCTAAGAAAATGGTGCTGAAGTCGAAGATCAGATATTATTTCAATGCAGAGTGGGCTCAAAGGGCTAAATGCACAAACTTGATTGAGTTTTTTGAGGAAGTATCAAAGAGGATTGATGAGGATAGAGTGGTGGATGTGCTCTATATGGACTTGAGTAAGGCATTTGACAAGGTTCTTCATGGGAGACTGGTTAGCAAGGTTAGATCCCTTGGATACTGCGGAAAGTAACTCACCTCTTGATACCCCAAAGTCTTTCCACCATTCATACTATATTATATTAGATTTCCTACAGTGTGGAAACAGGCCCTTCAGCCCAACAAGTCCACACCGACCCTCCGAAGAGTAACTCCCCAGACCCATTTCCCTCTGACTAATACACCAAACACTATGGGCAATTTAGCATGGCTAATTCACCTAACCGGCACATCTTTGGATTGTGGGAAGAAACCAGAGCACCCGGAGGAAACCCACGCAGACACAGGGATAATGTGCAAACTCCACACAGAGTGTCTCCTGAGGCTGGAATCGAACCTGGGTCCCTGGTGCTGTGAGGCAGTAGTGCTAACCACTGTGCCACAAGTCATTGGGTAAAAATCCTCAAATGCTTTCCCTACAGGCATTGAGAGTCAACCCACAGCAAGTGGACTGCAGCAATTCAAGAAGGCAGCTCACCACCGCCTTCTCAAAGAACAAAGAAAATTTACAGCCCAGGAACAGGACCTTCAGCCCTCTAAGCCCGAGCCAATCCAAATCCACTGTCTGAACCTGTTGCACAATTCCTAGGCATCTGTATCTCTCTGCTCTCCACCTACTCATGCATCTGTCCAGTTACATCTTCAACGAATCTACTGTACCCAGCTCTATTACCTCTGCTGACAACCCGTTCCAGGCACCTACTGCCCTCTGCGAAAAGTACTTGCTACGTGTATCCCCCTTAAACTTTTCACCTCTCACCTTGAAAGCATTGATCTCTTATTATTGAATCCTTCACCCTGGAAAAGAGCTTATCTCTATATACCCGGTCTATACCCTTCATGATTTTGTAGACCTCAATCAGGTCCCCTCTCCATCTCCTTTTTTCTAATGAAAACAATCCTAACCTACTCAACTTCTCTTCATAGCTAATTCTCAAGGGCAAATAGGGATGGACTATCTATGCTAACCAGCCAAGGCCACCCAAGTCCCACATATTAATTTTAAAAAATGATATCCTGACTCTTATACTCAATTTCCTGACCAATAAGGGCTCAGTGGTTAGCACAACTGCCTCACAGCCCCAGGTTCGATTCCAGCCTTGGGTGACTGTGTGTGGAGTTTGCACATTCTCCCAGTGTCTGCATGGGTTCCCTCCGGGTACTCCGCTTTCCTCCCACAAGTCCAAAGGTGTGCAGGTCAGGTGAATTGGCCATGCTAAATTGCCCAAAGAGTTAGGTGCATTAGCTAGAGGGAAATGGTTCTGGGTGGGTTACTCTTTGGAGGGTCAGTATGGACTTGATGGGCTGAAGGGCCTGTTTCCACACTTTAGAGAATCTAAAGGCAAGGATGCCGTAAATTTCTTTACCACCCAATCTACACGCATCACCACTTTCAGGGAGCTATGGATTTGAAACCCTGTACACCAATGCTGTTCAGAGTCCTGCCATTAACTGTGTACTTGTCACAGAACATAGGACATGGAAAAGTACAGCACAGAACAGGCTCTTCGGCCCTCAATGCTGTGCCGAGGATTAATCTTAGTCTAAAATAAAATAACCTAACCTAACCTACGCAGCCCTCAATTCACTGCTGTCCACCTGCATGTCCAGAAGTCGTTTAAATGTCCCGAATGACTCTGCTTCCACCACCACCGCTGGCAATGCATTCCATGCATTCACAACTCTCTGCATAAAGAACCTACCTCTGACATCTTCTCTATACCTTTTTCCTACCACCTTAAAACTATGGCCCCTCGTGCCAGTCAATCCTGCTCTGGGGAAGTCTCTGGCTATCGACGCTATCCATATTTCTCATTACCTTGTACACCTCAATCAGGTCACCTCTCTTCCTCCTCCTCTCCAGAGAGAAAAGTCCAAGCTTAGACAACCTCTCTTCGGCACGCTAAATTGCCCGTAGTGTTAGGTAAGCGGTATGGATGGGTTGCGCTTCGGCGGGTCGGTGTGGACTTGTTGGGCCGAAGGGCCTGTTTCCACACTGTAAGGTAATGTAATTTAATCTATTATAATCTAATAAGGCAAGCCTTCCAGTCCAGGCAGCATCCTGGTAAACCTTCTTTGCACCCTCTCCAAAGGCTCCCCATCTTTCCTATAGTAGGGTGATCAGAATTGGACACAATAGTCCAAATATGGTCTCACCAGGGTTTTGTAGAGCTGCAGCAAAACTTTGCGGCTCTTAAACTCGATCCCCCTGTTAATGAAAGCCAAAACATCATGTACTTTCTTAACAATCCACTTGGGTGGCAACTTTGAGGGATCTATGAACATGAACATCAAGATCCCTCTGTTCCTCCACACTGCCAACAATCCTGTCTTTAATCCTATATTCGGCATTCAAGTTCGACCTTCCATAATGCATAAACTTCGCATTTATCAAGTTGAACTCTATCTGCCATTTCTCAGTCCAGCTCTGCATCTTGACAATGTCGCGCTGCAGCCTGCAACAGTCCTCGATACTATCAACGGCACCTCCAACCTTTGTGCCATCGGTAAATTTACTAACCCATCCTTCCAGTTCTTCATCCAAGTCATTTATAAAAACTACAAAGAGCAGAGGCCCAAAAACAGAGCTCCACTCACTACTGATCACTAGGTAGAATACTTTCCATCTATAACTTCTCTCTGCCTTCTGTCAGCCAACCAATTCTGAATCCAGACAGCTAAATCTCCCTTATCCCATACCTCCTGACTTTATGAATGAGCCTACCTTGGGGAACCTTGCCAAATGCCTTGCTGTGAAGTCCACATACACCACATCCACTGCTCAATCTTCGTTGACCTGTCTCGTCACCTCCTCAAAGAACTCAATAAGATTTGTGAGGCATGACCTGCCCCTCACAATGCCATGCTGACTGCTTTTAATCATGCTATACTTTTCCAAATAGTCATAAATCCTATCTCTCAGAATTCTTTCTAAAAGCTTGCTGAGCACAGATGCAAGACTGACTGGTCTGTAATTGCCAGGTGTTTTCCTTAATATTTGATCTGCTAAAGTGCAGCACGTATCCGGATTAAACTCCATCTGCCATTTCTCTGCCATTATCTGCA
This sequence comes from Chiloscyllium plagiosum, assembly GCF_004010195.1. Classification (NCBI taxonomy): domain Eukaryota; kingdom Metazoa; phylum Chordata; class Chondrichthyes; order Orectolobiformes; family Hemiscylliidae; genus Chiloscyllium; species Chiloscyllium plagiosum. Next base: position 43,537,679 of record NC_057742.1, read on the forward strand.
ACTGATTGATATCTTGCTGTATTCTTTGACAACCTTCCACACTATCCACAACTGCACTGATCTTTGCATCATCTGCAAGCTTACAAACCCACCTGTCTACATTTTCATCCAAGTTATTTACATATATCATGAACAGCAGAGATCCTAGTACGGATCACCACTAGTCACAGACCTCCAGCCTGAAAAATACACGTTCACCACTACCCTGTATCTTCTATGGCAAGCCAATTCTGAATCCACATGGCCAAATCACTATGAGTCACATGCACCTTAATCTTCTGGTCCCTCCTCTATCATGAGGGATCTTGTTGAAATCCTTACTAAAATCCACGCAAACAACATTTACTGCTCTACCCTGATTGATCACCTTCATCACCTTCTCAAAAAACTCAATCAAGTTAGTAAGACATGACCTGCCTTGCACAATGCCATGCTGGCTGACCTCAATTAGGCCATGCTTTTCCAAATGCCCATAAATCCTATCTCTAAGAATTCTTTCTGGTAGGTTCCCAAACACTGATGTGAGACTCACTGATTTATAGTTTTCTGGATTATCCCTATTTCCATCTTGAACAGAGAAATAAGATTAGAGACTCAATAGTTAGAGGCTCCGATAGAAGGTTTGTCGGGAGCGAACGAGACGCACAGTTGGTGTGTTGCCTCCCAGGTGCCAGGGTCTGTGATGTCTCGTATCATATCTTTGGGGTCCTGAAGGGAGAGGGCAACCAGCCTCATGTAGGTATCAACCACATAAATAGCCAGAAGGATAGGGATGTAAGGCAGCATTTCAGGGAGCTAGGGTGGAAACGGAGAGCTAGAACAAACAGAGTTGTTATCTCTGGATTATTTCTTGATTTCAAAATGCCCTAGCATTTTCGCATTCTCCACACTAATTCCACTACCCTCTATGTCCTTCTCCTGGATAAGCACCGATGCAAAGTACTCATTTAGGATTTTGCTCATATCCACCGTCTCTAAGCACAAGTTCTCTCCTTTATCCTTGCATGGTCCTACATTCTCCCCAGTTATCCTTTTGTTTTTAACCTATGTCAAGGATGCCTCTTTAACCCTACTTGCTAAGGTCATTTCATGGCCCTTTGTTCTCCTAATTTCCTGCTTGAGTTCTTTCTGGCTTTCTTTATATTCCTTGTCTGGCACTGTCAGATTTTAGCTTCCTGAACCTTACATATGTTTCTTTTTACCTTTTGACTAAATTCGCAACGTCCCTCGTTATCCCAGTGTCCCTTACTCCTTACTTGTCCTTTCTCCTTTCTGCAGCACACCAGTCATGAACTCTCATCAGCAGGTCTTTAAACAATTTCAAAATGTCTAAAGTGGACTTGCCTGATAACAGCGCCTCGCTGTAGGAATTATAGACTTGTTAGCCTAACTTCCAGAGTGAGGAAGATGCATCAGTCTATTGTCAAGGAAGAAATAGCAAGGCATTGAACTTAGAACATTACAGCACAGTACAGGCTCTTCGACCCTCGATGCTATGCTGACCTGTGAAAACAATCTGAAGCCCATCTAACCTACAGCAATCCATTATCATCCATATGTTTATCCAATTACCATTTAAATGCCCTTAAAATTGGTGATTCTACTACTGTTGCAGGCAGGGTGTTCCACACCCTTACTTATCTCTGAGTAAAGAAACTCTCTCTGACATGGGCAGCACGGTGGCTCAGTGGTTAGCACTGCTGCCTCACAGCGCCAGAGACCTGGGTTCAATTCCCATCTCAGGCGACCGTCTGTGTGGAGTTTGCACATTCTCCCCGTGTCTGCGTGGGTTTCCTCCCACAGTCGAAAAATGTACAGGTTAGGTGAATTGGCCATGCAAAATTGCCCATAGTGTTAGGTGAAGGGGTAAATGTAGGGGAATGGGTCTGGGTGGGTTGTGCTTTGGTGGGTTGGTGTGGACTTGTTGGGCCGAAGGGTCTGTTTCCACACAGAAGGTTTTTAAATCCTCTAACTTTGCCTGGGTAACTATTAAACCACATTGAGTTAGATCCTCCAGTTTCCAACTTTAAAGGGATTTTTTCAGAGGGCTCCAGAGGGAGGGGATTTTTTCATTTGAAGTTGCGCTTGCCCATGCAATTTCTACTAAGTCTGTAGAATCAGTGATTCCATATTGACCTGAAGTCCATTAAGATCTGAAGACCTAAAATTTGGTAGAGAGGTAAAGGATAACAAAAGCTTTAAACGATGCCACTTGGGTGAGAGTGTGCTTGATAGCTACCACAAAGAAGCGTAAAATCCCAATTTAACCATGAAGATGATCAATTTACCTCACCGACAGCTGTATAGGACAAAAGCACCAGATTTTTTCATGAACAGAAATATTAATTATAATGCACTTTATGTGAAAAGAAAGGATTACAAATCCACTATGCAACAAACTATGCTCCTTTAAAAACCCCCAAATACATGCACACCTTTTCTCAATTAAGCTCAGAAAAATACTCAAAATACAATATTGAGTGGAAAATATATAGACAGGGAACAAAATTCTGAATATCAAAAGCCCAGATTTCAAGGGTGGATTAAATTGCCTCAGTTTATTTTGAGTTCAGTAATGATCACATGCTGTTTTCTGCAAAGTGATGATTTTTTATTTTTCAACAGTTGACACGGATCTTTTCTTGTTCGAGTTCCTTTAAGTTTTCTTGGGTTTTTTTCCAGCTTCAAGGAAAGAGGGGGTAAAAAATACATGTTTGCAGGCTCGGGATGTTCCGGGCTGCCATTCACAGTGGTTAGCACAGCTGCCTCACAGCGCCAGAGATCCGGGTTCAATTCCTACCTCAGGCAACTGTCTGTGTGGAGTTTGCACATTCTCCCCGTGTCTGCGTGGGTTTCCTCCGGGTCCTCCGGTTTCCTCCCACAGTCCAAAAATGTTAGGTGAATTGGCCATGCTAAAATTGCCAGTAGTGTTAGGTGAAGGCGTACATATAGGGGATTGGGTCTGGGTGGGTTGCGTTTCGGCGGTCGGTGTGGACTTGTTGGGCCGAAGGGCCTGTTTCCACACTAAGTAATCTAATCTAATCAATTGGATGGCTATCATTTGGCAGTTTTTCTTTAGCTCAAGCAATTTGAGTACTAGTCTTCCACAAAATAATCACCTAACAGCTTCATAAAGCAGAAATGTGCTAAAGATGTGCACAATTTGATTTTTCTAAGTAGCAAATCTCTCTCGGTATTTCAACTTATATAAGCTGTCCAACACCCATTCCAGCTTATCGTCCAAAAGAGAAAAATGTGGTTCCTGACAATATAATTAACAAGGGTTTGGCATGCCATCAGCTGACCATACCAGGAAAAGGGGATACAGATTTAAAGCTTTAGACAAGAAATTCAGATGAAGTAAGGATATTTTTAGAAACATAGAATTCAATACCGTGTGGAAATAATTTTGCAAGGAGGGTTAGTGGCTGAATTGCACTGCAGCATGCTGACAAATTGGTTGGTCTCAATCTTAGATGTAATAACTCTATGATTCTACATCAGAATAGTGACTACACTTCAGAAATGTCTCATTGGCTTAAAAGCACTTTGGAGCATGGCAAAATCATGCAATGTGCTATAAAACACTTTTGTTTTAACAATTTGTTTTTCCTTGTCTGTCCTTCTCTTTAATTCTCAATCTTCAGCCTGTTTATAGCAACATGCTATTGATCCTGTCATTTCACCAAGATCTCAGAAAGCCTTTGGTAATGGTCCTGTTTTCCATATTTATAGTTCCAAAAGATACACATTTTGTTTCTTCACTTGTCCTAGTTTAATTTCTTTTCGACCTGAACTATCATTTCCTTTTGTCATGTAATCTCTCTTGCTTTGTACCCTGAACCTTTCGTTTATTATTTTCTCCAGCTTGGCTGAAAAGCCATTGTATCTAAGATGACTAACTCTGATGAAGGGATACTGAAATGTTAACAGTTTCTCTTTTCTCAACAGAATGCTGTAGTATTTTTCACTCTTAGCTCGCACTTCCAGCAACTTTGTAAGCAAACAGCTTTTCAGCCAGAGCTCAGAGGATCAACTAATGATTAGCCTTCTTCACTACCTGCTGTACCTGCATGCTTGCCTTCATTAACTGGTGTACAAGAACACCCAGATCTCTCTGTACTGCCCCTTTACCTAAATTGATTCCACTGAGGTAGTAATCTGCCTTCCTGTTCTTGCCACCATACATTTATTCACATTAAACTGCATCTGCCATGCATCTGCCCACTCACCTAACTTGTCCAGGTCACCCTGTAATCGCCTAACATCCTCATCACATTTCACCCTGCCACCCAGCTTTGTATCAGCAGCAAATTTGCTAATGTTATTGCTGATACCATCTTCTATATCATTAACATATATTGTAAAAAGCTGCGGTCCCAGCACGGATCCCTGC
>NC_057742.1:43542098-43543763 GCF_004010195.1 Chiloscyllium plagiosum
TGGATCTCCCTCGTCCAACTTCAGAGTTACATCCTCAAACAATTCCAGAAGATTAGTCAAGCATGGTTTCCCCTTCATAAATCCATGCTGACTCTGACCTGTCCTGTTACTACTATCCAGATGTGTCGTAATTTCATCCTTTATAATAGACTCCAGCATCTTTCCCACCACTTAGGTCAGACTAACTGGTCTATAATTTCCTGCTTTCTCTCTCGCTCCTTTCTTAAAAAGTGGTATAACATTTGCCACCCTCCAATCCTCAGGAACCGACCCCGAATCTATTGAACTCTGGAAAATAATCACCAACGCATCCACGATTTCTCGAGCCACCTCCTTCAGTACCCTGGGATGTAGACCATCAGGCCCCGGAGACTTATCAACCTTCAGACCTAACAGTTTCTCCAACACCAAATCCTGGCAAATATAAATTCCCTTACGTTCAGGTCCTTCAGCCACTGTTACCTCAGGGAGATTGCTTGTGTCTTCCCCAGTGAACACCGATCTGAAGTACCCATTTAATTCTTCTGCCATTTCTTTGTTCCCCGTAATATATTCCCCTGTTTCTGTCTTCAAGGGCCCAATTTTAGTCCTATAGTATATATTATATTATTGGCCAGTTCTGGTCTCCAAACTTGAGGAAAGACATTCTGGCTATTGAGGGAGTGCAGCGTAGGTTCATGAGATCAATTCCTGGAATGGCGGGATTACCTTACACTGAAAGACTGAAGCGACTGGGCTTGTATACCCTTGAGTTTAGAAGACTGAGAGGGGATCTGATTGAGACATATAAGATTATGAAAGGATTGGACACTCTGGCAGCAGGAAACATGGTTCCGCTGATAGGTGAATGCCGAACCAGAGGACACAGCTTTAAAAATACGGGGTAGACCATTTAGGACAGAGATGAGGAGAGTGGTGGCTGTATGGAATGCTCTGCCCCAGAGGGCAGTGGAGGCCCAGTCTCTGGATTCATTTAAGAAAGAGTTGGATAGAGCTCTTGAGGATAGTGGAATCAAGGGTTATGGAGATAAGGCAGGAAGAGGATACTGATTAGGAATGATCAGCCATGATCATATTGAATGGCAGTGCAGGCTCGAAGGGCTGAATGGCCTACTCCTGCACCTATTGTCTATTGATTCTAAGCCAGTGTATGAACAACCGGCTATATTGGTTATGGCTTTGTCAGTTATATAGTGGAAAACCTAAGATGTAAATTCTACACTACACACTATAGTGGACCACTAACCAACAGCAAAAATGCAGAAAACAATGAAGGCAAATACCGACAACCATTACAAAAAGGAAGACAGTGGAGTAGTTATAATGTTCTTAGACTAAATCTAAAGGCTGGGACATAGGTTGAATTTCTATATGGATGGTAGAATTTAAATTCAATTAATTAGCTTTGAAGGAAACTGGAAATGAAAACTAGATTCAGTAATGGTGAACCTATGAAACTACCATCAGGCTCACTGGGGCCCTTTAAGGGACTACACCTTTAAGAGACTGGACTACACCTCCTCCCACCCCGCCCCCTGTAAAAACGCCATCCCATTCTCCCAATTCCTTCGTCTCCGCCGCATCTGCTCCCAGGAGGACCAGTTCAAAATACGCACAACACAGACGGCCTCCTTCTTCAAGGACCGCAATTTCCCCCCCGACGTG
>NC_057742.1:43544304-43553409 GCF_004010195.1 Chiloscyllium plagiosum
CCCGGCACCGCCTTCCTGACCTGCTGTCTTCTTCTTGACCTCTCCGCCTCCATCCTACTCCGACCTATCACCCACACGTTGACCTCTTTCCACCTATCACATTTCCAACTCCCCTCCTCCAAGTCCCTCCTCCCTACCTTTTATCTTCTCCTGCTGAACACTCTCTGCTCATTCCTGAAGAAGGGCATGTGCCCGAAACGTCGAATCTCCTGTTCCCTGGATGCTGCCTGACCTGCTGTGCTGTTCCAGCAATAAAGTTTCACCCTTTAAGGGATTGCCTTGCCAGACACCCATAACCCATGAAAGGGTCAAACAAAATACAGAATACACAAAAGATAAACATTCTAAAGGAAACAGAATGTGAAGACACACATATTAAAACTTCCTAAATGCAACAAATTCCAAGCACTCTTGCTACATTTTCTTCATGTCCCAATGTCTACTTTATTTGGTTGTTAAATCAGGAGACTAGAAAGTCTAACAAATTAGTCACACACAATCTCAGCCCTAAGTTAGTTATGCCTATTTAATCAAAATAAAGTCATATTGTAATGAAGATTGTAACTGACAATGAAAGACCAAGTCACCTGAAGAGGAAGGACTCAGGTGATTTTATTCTCACCCTCCCTCCCCAACTATGTTACATAAGATAACTGGTATTCAAATAGTTTAAACAATATTTATTTGAATTACCAAAATCCAGACAATTGTGTAGCTAAGGCACTCAACAGTTAAACTACTCATTTGTTATCATACCAATCAACAGAATTACCAAACAGTAATTTCACAGGAGGGACTATGAGGAAGCCACAACAAACATTGATCAGACCTCAGTGCCTGAAATTATGGCCACTCAAGGAAAACAAATGGTGTTGTAAAACTATCACATCCAATTTAACATAGGAATAGGAGTAGGCCACTCAGCTCCTTGAGCCTGTTCCGTGAGATTATGCCTAATCTGTGGTTTAACTCCATATACTCAGCTCTGGTCCATATCCCTTAATGCCTTTGAATTTTAAGTAGATAAATATTTGTTAAGCAATCAGATCACCGCTTAACCTTTTAAATTCTACTGAAAACAGACTTAATTTGCATTAATCTCTCCTCATAATATAACCCCCAAAGTCTAGGATTAACTCTTGTAAACCTAAGATATACTCTCTCCAAGATATCCTTCCTGAGGTGTGGTGTTCAGATCTACTTACAGTACTCTAATTTACAGTAATGGAGATAAAATAATTATCCTGTCAAGATTTATTGAAATCTTGGCATAGACAACTAAATTTATCTTCATGTCTACATCTCTTTCACAACACTAGTTTAGACTGAATTTTCTGCTCTTCGGTTCTCTTTTAAAGCACATTCTTTACTAAAAAGGTTTTTATTCCACTTCCGACAATTGATCACCAAAATTTCAGTACGCTATGAAAATCAGCCATGTTGCAAGGGATTCCTTTGCATCCTGATTTTAAAAAATGAAAAATATTGCATAAATTCTTACTCTGAAGTTGGTGATAGAGGACCCGTGAGCTTGTCTTCATGGTATTATCTGCTCAAGCTTGTCCACCACTTTATTCATGATTCACTCTAGAAATTAAAATGAGACACATCAAACAGTATGCAGGAATGAAACGACCAAGCTCTATCAGACTTCCAAAATCTTCACCATGTAGGTATTAACATCTATTTCAACCCCTTGGTGATCACAATCCCAAAGAATGTCGCAAGTTTTGAAGGGAAACTTAGTGGATATAATGCAAAGTATCTATCAAGATAATTCTCATTCTGCCGTTAAGTCTTTCATGCCCTTTCCAATTCTCAATTTAACCCTAATCTCATCTAACCCTATTTTTTTCCCCAGATTCCAGCACTTCTTCAGTTCTGCCATCTAGTGCATCCTCAAATTCCTTTGCTCCACTAATGCCAATAGTTATGCTTTCGGTTTCCAAGGCACTAAGATGTGGAATTTCTTCTTTAAACCTCTTGGCTGTCTACTTTTCTCAGGATTTTATTTTAATCTACCACTTTGACCAATAGTCTCATGTGGCTGTGAGCCAAATTATATTTGATAATGCTGCTATGAAGCATTGATACATTATGTTAAACAGTTCTATACAAACATAAGGTTTTTTAAAAACTATGGCAATGAGCAATGTTGAAAGTGACAAATTAAAAGTGACAAAACAATGAGATCGAGAAAGGAAGCAAACATTTCAAAGGTGTTATAAAGTCAAAAGCATGTATGGTTCCCATTAAGATGAGATATTAAAGAGTTAATTTGCTCTGCTGATCTGCAAGAAATTGAATGCTTCGAGGGTAGGGTGGGATGTCTGTTGTACAGGTAGAACGTAAGGGAATTCCCTTGCCATTCAGAGCCATTTGCATCATCACCACCTATTCAGAAGTCAGTTGGAACATTGCAGTTGAAATTCTGACTGCACCCTATTGTTACAAAAAAATACAATTCACACCAGATCTGGCCATTAAGGGTATTTTTAAAAAATTACTTACAGTATGGAAACAAGTGCTTCGGCCCAACAAGTCCACACCGACTCGCCGAAGTGCAACCCACCCAGACCCATTCCCTACATTTACCCCTTCACCTGACACTACGGGTAATTTAGCATGGCCAGTTCACCTAACCTGCACATTTTTTGAATTGTGGGAGGAAACCGGAGCACCCGGAAGAAACCCACACAGACACGGGGAGAATGTGCAAACAGAGAGTCGTCTGAGGCGGGAATCTCTGGTGCTCAGTGCAATTGTGATTTGCATTACATTGTTTCTGGAGATGTGATCACTGCATTCTGCCTTGAGTGGCATGTGACTGTGGCAGAAGGAGGCTATTAAGCCCTTTGTGTCTGGATTCATGCTTCATCCCAAATCTGTGCACATTGTTCATAACCCTGTAAGTCCCTTATCTTCAAATGAATAATCTCTTGGGAGTTCAGAACATGAGCATTGTTTAGAAAAGACAAATTCTTTAGAAAGCTAGTACTGCCAAATAAACCTGTTGGACTATAACCTGGTGTTGAGATTTTTAACTTTGTTCACCACAGTTCAAACTGGCTCTTCCAAATCAATCAGTAAAGTCAAGCATTTTCTTGGTAACAAACAATGTCCAATTTGAGTTCCACGAGGGTCACTTGGTCAAAACAGACAAAAAAAACAACAATTCTAGAGGTGAGAATATGACTGCCCTCGACTTCAAAACTACACCTAACCAAATGAGGCATCAAGGAGCCCTAACAAAACTGAAGTAAATTAAAATTTGGGGGGGGTGGGGGTAAGGAGAGGAAGGAGGAGCTCTCCACTGGTTGGAGACATCTGGCCTTGACATAGATTGTTCTGGCTATAGGTCATACATTTCAGTTAGGAGGAGAAAGTGAGGGCTGCAGATGCTGGAGATCAGAGCTGAAAATGTGTTGCTGGAAAAGTGCAGCAGGTCAGGCAGCATCCAAGGAGCAGGAGAATTGACGTTTCGGGCATAAGCCCTTCTTCAGCATACATTTCAGTTACCCTGCATTTCTGCAGGTGTTCTTCAGAGTGATATCCTGGGTCCAACCTTCAGCTATTTCTTCAATGACCTTCACTCCATCATAAAAATCAGCAGTAAGGATTTTGCTGATATTGAGCAATGTTCAATCGTACATTTCTTTGAAACATTTCCCCTCTCATTTTAAACTATGCCACTTAGTATTTGACAGCTCCATCCTGCAAAAAAGACTAATTATCCACCTTATCTAATGCCTCTCAATTTTATATACTTCCATTCAGGTTGCCGCTCAGAAATGGACGCCACGGTGACTCAGAGGTTAGCACTGCTGCCTCCCAGCACCAGTAAACTGGGCTCAATTTCACCCTCAAGCAACTGTCTCTGTGAAATTTGCACATTATCTGTGTATGTGTGGGTTTTCTACAGGTGCTTCAGTTTCCTCCCACAGTTCAAAGATATAAGATTGGGTGGATTAGCCATGGTAAATTATCCATTGTGTCCAGACATGTACAAAATATGTGGATTAGCCATGGGACTAAAATCACAGTGTGCATCAGTCTCAACCTTTGCAACTGTTCAACAGATTTTATTTCAGCTTGAATGGGTGAGAGTAAGACCAGCAGGATGAGGAGGAAACAAACTACAGCATCATTAAAGTGGATTAGCAGAAAGGAATGAAGTGAGAGTAGTGAACAGTACCGAGATGCTGTGCATTTCCAGCATCACACTTTAAGAAATCTGCTCAGGTTTGAAGGGGATTTCTGTGAGTGAAAGGAGAAGATCCAGTCATCTTGGTCCATGTGGGTACCAATGACAGTAGTATAACAAAAGAGGTTCAGCACACGAGCATGAACAGCTAGATGTAAAATTAAGCACAATCTCAAAGAGAATAGCTCTTGAAACTACTATCTTAGCCACACGTAAATTGGCATACATGACTCAAATATTGATCAGACACTGACCTGGGGCAAATCTGGCGGTATTAGATAGAATAGAATACAACCCTACATACGGAAACAGGTGATTCAGCCCGCCAAGTCCATACTTACCCTCTGAAGTGTGTTATCAATAAAAGGGTGTACTGTACTTTTAAGAAAGTTATTAGCAAGAAGAACTGACAGCACCAAGTATTCTGAAAAAAAATTAATGTAGCATTTGGTCAAACAACTCTATTAGTTGGCTGCCTGGAGACAAAAACAAATTAGAATTCAACCAGTTTAAATTATACCCCAAAATACCAACCTCCAATCAAGTTTGAATTGAGTATATTAATCTTAAAAGCCAATGACACAATCCAATGCTTTGGGGGGAAAAGACCAGAGAAAATTGAATAGGAGAGGAGAATGGTCACACCACCAGCATATACAGACTGCCTGAAAATTAGCTCTCTTAAAAGGTACTTATATTGATGAGTAACCTGTGAAGCAGAATTCCTAAGAAGAAGAAAACAGGACTACACAGAGAAGAAATAAAAGCTGCCTAATTTTGGAAATAAGTAGTTTTGTATTGTAAACTTCAATCAGGATTTTTACCAGACCAATATTGTAGAGGGGAAAGTAAAAGATAGGTTAGAGGAAGGAGTTGTAAATTGTTATTAGTTAATTATTCTCTGTTATACGTTAAGAAATAAAGTAGTTAATTTTTACTTTAAATACTTCTTGGCTTCTCGAATTTTCAGATTACTGCAGGGGATAAATCTTTTCTGTGTAACTGGTTCAAATTAAGCAGGAAGATTTACCCCCTATTGTAACAGTTTTGTGGCTCGTTGTTAGGAATTTGAACTGGTTTAGATAGTTTTGAATAGATTTGGGGGTACAAAAAAATTCCAGATTTAAACACCTGCAGGTTAGTGCCCCAGATCTTTAAATGAAACGTAGGTGAGGCAATTTGTTTACTTTTGGTTGATTAAATTAAAAGTGAGAGAAATGGCTCTAAAAATTGCTAAAGAATTTCTCAGGTTTGTAGATGATTCTTAAATTTGCCAAGAAAGTTTAGAAGGAAAGAAAAAGGCCGTACTTTTAGAATTAGCAAATAAGCTAGATTTGCGTTTAACCAAGGACAAAAGTTAAGTTGAAATTGTCAGGGAGTTACTCAAATACTTAAGTGTATCAGAGAAACAGACAAATGCAGTAGAGGTAGAACAACTTAAATTTCAATGGAGGAAAATGGAGTTAGAAGATAAACAAAGAGAGAGAGAAAGGAAAAAGGGAGCTCTTAGCTGAGCAAAGAGAAAGAGAAGAATGGGAGAAACAAAAAGAGAGAGAATTTGAACTTGAGAAGTTGAAACTTAAATCAGCAAAGTCAAATTAACAGGATGGAGATTAAAAGAGAATGTCAAAACTCTGCCACATTTTGATAAGAAAGATGTGGAAGCCTTCTTTATTTCATTTGAAAACTTGGCTCAGCAAATAGAGTGGTCCAAGGATTTAAGAGTAACGCTAGTTCAGCCTGAACTGGTGGGCAGAACTCGTGAGGTATTTGCCGCACTGTCAAGAGGAGGGTTCAGGAGATTATGAAGAGATTAAACAGGTTATTTTAATTGCTTATGAATTGGTACCAGAAGTATATAGACAGCGGTTCAGAAACACAAAGAAGGAACCAGGTCAGAGTTATGTTGAGTTTGAAAGAATTAAACAGTCATTTTGATCGATCGGTAAGTGCTTTGAAAATAGATAGGACATTTGAAGCTCTCAGAGAGATTACTCTGTTAGAGGAGTTTAAAAACTCACTTCCAGGGATGGTAAGAATTCACTTGGAGGAACAGAAAGTTTAGGATGTGAGAAGGGCAGCAGAATTAGCAGATTAGTACATGTTGGTACATAAGAAATGCTTACGGCCACAATTTCTTCCTGTTAGGGATAGGAGTTGGGAGAACGAGAGATCATACACTATGAAATAAAGAGTAGACAGCACTGGTAAGATTTACCACAGGACAAAAAAAGAAGCCCAAGCGGGTGGAAAGGAGCTAAAAGGCCTCAGGTGTTTCCACTGTGGTAAAGTGGGACACAAAGTCAAAGTGCTGACCGTTAAAGAAAGGCACAATGGGGAAAAAGATGGGATAAAAGAAGCTAAGCCAGTGGCATTACTGAAGATAACAGATGAGATCCCAAGAAGAGCCGAGGAACTGCAGGAGAGTGTACAGCCTCGGCAGGGGCTGTGTATGGAGTTAGTACCTGATCTCTACAAAACAATTGCCTCTGTGGGTAAAGTTTACTCAGAAAAAACAGGGGGAGATGGACAATAAGTTATAATTTTAAGAGATACAGGATCTAACCAGTCAGGGATGAGCAAATATGCACTCTTTCAGATCTGTTACCCAAGCATGTGGTAATTTGTGGGATAGATGGATAGAAATTTAGCATTCCCCTATGTAAGATCAGGTTGGAGTGCCAACTTAAGAGTGAGGAAGTAACAGTGGGAGTGATTGACAGAATGTCAATTCCAGGAATTCAGTTTGTTCTTGGGAATTATTTGGCAGGGTCCAAGGTGGGAGTGACACCCTTTGTTGTGGAGAAGCCCAAGGAAGGCCAAGAAATTGAGGAGTTAAAACAGAAATATCCTGGTATTTTCCCAGACTGTGTGGTAACCAGAGTTGAAAAATGTGGTGATGGAAAAACACAGCAGGCCAGGCAATATCCGAGGAGCAGGAGAATCGACGTTTCGGGCATAAGCCCTTCTTCAGGAATGAGGAAGTGTGCCAAGCGGGCTGAGATAAAAGATAGGGGGGAGTGGCGCTGGAAATACGATAGGTGGAAGGAGGTAAGGGTGAGGGTGATAGGCCGGAGAGGGTGTGGGGGCAGAGAGGTCAAGAGGGCGGTGCTGAATCCGAGGGCTGGGACTGAGATAAGGTGGGGGGAGGGGAAATGAGGAAGCTGGAGAAATCTACATGCATCCCGTGTGGTTGGAGGGTTCCTAGGCGGAAGATGAGGTGCTCTTCCTTCAGACATCATGTGGCCAGGATCTGGCATTGGAGGAGGCCAAGGACCGGCGATGGAGGCGGCCAAGGACGTACATGTCATTGGCAGAGTGGGAGGGGGAGCTAAAGTGTTCAGCCATGGGGCTGTTGGGTTGGTTGGTGCGGATGTCCCAGAAGTGTTCCCTGAAACGTTCCGCAAGTAGGCAGCATGTCTCCCCAATGTAGAGGAGACCACATCGGGTGCAGCGAATACAATAAATTATGTGTGTGGAGGTGTAGGTGAATTTGCGACGGATATAGAAGGATCCATTGGGGCCTTGGAGGGAGGTGAGGGGGTAGGTGTGGGCGCAAGTTTTGCACTTCTTGCGGTTGCAGAGGAAGGTGCCAGGAGTGGAGGTTGGGTTGGTGGGGGGTATGGACCTGACGAGGGAGTCGCGGAGGGGGAAATTTTTTTCCATGGTGGTGGGGTCTGTCTGGAGGTGGCAGAAATGATGGAGGATGATACGATGTGGGGTGGGGTGGAAGGTGAGGGGCCATGGGGTTCTGTCCTGGTGGCGATTGGAGGGGCGGGGTCCAAGGACAGAGGTGCAGGAAGTGGAGGAGATGTGGTGGAGAGCGTCGTCAACCACGTCGGAGGGGAAATTGCAGTCTTTGAAGGAGGAGGCCATTTGAGTTGTTCAGTAGTGGAATTGCTGAAAATGTGTTGCTGGAACAGCGCAGCAGGTCAGGCAGCATCCAGGGAACAGAAGAATCTGCGCTGTTCCAGCAACACATTTTCAGCTCTGATCTCCAGCATCTGTAGACCTCACTTTCTCCCCAGTAGTGGAATTGGTCCTCCTGGGAGCAGATGTAGCGGAGGCAGAGGAATTGGGAATATGGGATGGCGTTTTTACAGGGGGCAGGGTGGGAGGAGGTGTAATCTAGGTAGCTGTGGGAGTCGGTCGGTTTGTAGTAAATGTCTGTGTTGAGTCGTTGGCCGAGATAGAAATGGAGAGGTCGAGGAAGAGGAGGGAGGAGTCTGAGACGGTCCAGGTAAATTGGAGGTCGGGGTGGAAGGTGTTAGTAAAGGGGATGAACTGTTCAACCTTCTCATGGAAACACGAGGTAGCGCCAATACAATCATTGATGTAGCGGAGGAAAAGCGGAGGGGGGTGGTGCCAGTGTAGCTGCGGAAGATGGACTGTTCCACATATCCGACTAAGAGGCAGGCATCTTCAAAGACCGCAATTTCTCCTCCGACATGGTTGACAACGCTCTCCACCGCATCTCCTCCACTTCCCGCACCTCTACCCTTGGACCCCGCCCCTCCAATCGCCACCAGGACAGAACCCCACTGGTCCTCACCTTCCACCCTACCAACCTCCGGATACATCGCATCATCCTCCATCATTTCCGCCACCTCCAGACAGACCCCACCACCAGGGATATATTTCCCTCTCCACCACTATCAGCATTCAGGAGAGACCACTCCCTCCGCGACTCCCTCGTCAGGTCCACACCCCCCACCAACCCAACCTCCACTCCCGGCACTTTCCCCTGCAACCTCAAGAAGTGCAAAACTTGCGCCCACACCTACCCCCTCACTGCCCTCCAAGACCCCAATGGACCCTTCTATATCCGTCGCAAATTCACCTGCACCTCCACACACATCATTTACTGCACCCGCTGCACCCGATGTGGTCTCCTCTACATT
>NC_057742.1:43553745-43556678 GCF_004010195.1 Chiloscyllium plagiosum
CTGTGTTTTTCCAGCACCACATTTTTCAACTCTGGTCTCCAGCATCTGCAGTCCTCACTTTCTCCTGTGTGGTAACCAGATCCCACTATCATAAGGCACTGCACAAAGTGAAATGTAAAAGAGAAAGATGACAGAGTTGAGTTTCAGTTAGTAGATACCCTGCTCGACGTAATGGTGCAGGAAAAACCTGGCCAGGCAGAGGGTCAGACAGAAGTTTTTAGTTCTGAAAGACTAAGAGACTTGCAACAGCAAGTCAAGATGAGAAAAGATTTATGTGGATGCGTACTACAAAAAGGAGGAACAGAATATTCTGGAGGGTTACTATGTGAAAGATAGAATCCTAAGATGGAAACGAAGACCACTGCAGGTTAGTGCAGAAGAGAAATGGCCAAAAGTGCACATCGTGTTGCCAGTAGAATACAGAAAGGAGGTGTTACAGGTAGAACATGAACCACCTGTAGGAGGTCACCTCTGGGTATGAAAGATTCAGGTTAAGGTACAAAAACATTTTTATTGGCCTGGAATGCAAAAGGATGTGGTTAACTTTTGCCTATGTGTCATACATGCTCAATGGTTGGTAAGCCACAGGCGATAATAAAACCAGCACCTTTGTTGCCAATCCCCACATTTGAAGATCATTTCACGAGATTTATAACTGATTGTGTAAATCCCCTCCCGAGAACAAAAAGTGGGAACCAATACTTGTTAACCATAATGGATGCGTCCACCATATTTCGGAGGCAAGTCTGAAACCTGAATACAGGCTGAGGTAACTAAGTTATTGTCAGGAACAACCACTTAATACATATTCTTATTAACTTAGGTGGAAATAAAATGACTTCTTCATGCAAATAGCATAACAAAATCACTTCTCGGCTGCAAATTGACAATTCTGCTTAAAGCTACATAAAATGGCATTTAATCCTGTTAAAGCTGCATAATTAACTTGATCACAGTCTGTCTCAACAAAGATTAATAGACAATACTTCCTTAATAGCATAGAAATAACTAGACTAGATAAGATACTACTGGCCATTCTAAGTGACCTTCAAGTACAAGTGCAAAAACTCAGTTCATGAGGTAAGAATGGCTTAAGCTTTGAAAAAAAAAATTGGTTTCCAGGAAATACCACTGGGTTGAGTTGCTGTCAATAAAACCATTCTTTTAATTAATTGGTAATTATGTACAATTATGGCCTATACCCCTCTTTCAGAAAAGTATAAAAATGTTTTTGTTTTAAACCCTGTGCACAGTTCCTCTGAACGGAAGTGTTTAACCTCTGATTCTGGAAGGTCTGTGCCCGGCCATATTAAATAAAGTGTGAAATCTTGAAGGACCAGACTGGTTGTGAGTGCTTTTTGACTAATCACGGACCAAAGTCAGAGATCTCACATTTAGATTATGTATCGGAGGTGAGGGGGAGATTAAATAGAGGTGAGTTAGCTAAACAGCATCTAAAGAATGCAGTGTAGAATGAAGCTGGTGACAGATAAAGGCTCTGAGACTCGGACATTTTCCCAAAGGGCGACGTGTTAGTACTGTTACCTCTGTTCCCTTCAAAGCCAGGTTTATTGGTGCATCTGGGATAGGAACAGTACAGAGTTAAAATAAAAGCCCCTTTGGCTCTTCTGGGCACCAAACCAAAAACAAACACAAACTCAAAGTGCAAAACAGAAACTTGTAATTCAGAAACAATTAAATCAGAACATCATTATCCAGGGTAATAATGCACTCCAGTCCCCAGTAGTCTTGAAAGGCCACGACAGTCATAGTAAGAACTGTATGCTCCCTCTCCAGGTATACCTGACCACAAACGTGATCACGAAACAAGGGCAGACAGAGATGACGATCCCCTCTTCAGTCTCACGATTGGACCTGTTAATGGCCATTTTGGACAGGCCCAGGAGCAAAGACAATGCAAAGGCCCATAGACGTGTCTACAATTTACCCGCACTGGATGCCTGCAGATCAGAAGTGCCTGATCCACTCTTCTTTCACTCCAAACACAACCCCCAGAGCACTTCCTCTGCAACCACAGAAGGTGTAACACCTGCCCTTTCCCCCAACCCCATAAATCACACACATAGCAAGTAGCGCTCACTTTTAGACACAACACAGGTGCTGTGAGGAATTGCAGAGAGTAAAGAAGACACCGTGTGCAAAAGACTTTATTCAATATTTCCACCATCAGGAAAATCCCCGTGCTGGCCAGGAAACAGTAACAAAGCCCTACAAAGGCAGTGCTGCTGTGAAAAAAGGATTTCAAATCTGTGCAATTACAGGGAAAAAAAGGGGAAAAAAAAACCACCTGACCATTTACTTCCTCCCTCCTCAGTATCCAAGGCCCAAATACACCTTCCAGGTGAAGGAGCCCTTAACCTGTAGTTCACTCGATTTACTCTACTGCATTCACTGCTCACGTTATGGTCTCCTCTATAATGGGGAAAGCAAAGACTACACTGGGTAGCCGCTTTGCAGAACACCTGCATTCTATCTGTAAAAAAAGACCCTGAGCTTCCAGTTGCCTGCCACATCAAGACACCACCTTGTTCCGTGGCCAACAACCGTCTCAGGCTTGCTGCAGTTCTTCCAATTTGTGCTGAGCTTCACAAAAGCACAGCAGGAAAAAGTGAGGACTGCAGATGCTGGAGATCAGAGCTGAAAATGTGTTGCTGGAAAAGCGCAGCATCCAAGGAGCAGGAGAATCGACGTTTCGGGCATGAGCCCTTCTTCAGGAATGAGGAAAATGTGTCCAGCAGGCTAAGATAAAAGGTAGGGAGGAGGGACTTGGGGGAGGGGCGTTGGAAATGCGATAGGTGGAAGGAGGTCAAGGTGAGGGTGATAGGCCGGAGTGGGAGTGGGGGCGGAGAGGTCAGGAAGAAGCCGGAGTGGGGTGGACCTCTCCGCCCCCACCCCACTCCGGCCTATCACCC
>NC_057742.1:43560548-43586301 GCF_004010195.1 Chiloscyllium plagiosum
CTCAAGGGCAGAGGAGCGGGAAGTGGAGGAGATGCGGTGGAGGGCATCGTCGATCACGTCTGGGGGGAAATTGCAGTCTTTGAAGAAGGAGGCCATCTGGGCTGTATGGTAATGGAACTGGTCCTCCTGAGAGCAGATGCGGCGGAGACGAAGGAATTGGGAATATGGGATGTCGTTTTTACAGGGGGCAGGGTGGGAGGAGGTGTAATCTAGGTAGCTGTGGGAGTCGGTCGGTCGGTTTATAGTAAATGCTAATTTCCTGGTTGGGTCCAAATTTTGTTGGTCTGAACGTAGTCCGGAGTCCATGCCGGGTCAGTCGGTTCCGTAGACAGGTGCTGTGGAAGGAGATGTGGTTGTGGTAGCGAGTCTGTTTGAGAACGTGACCCTCATTTTCCACTTGGGGACTCAATATAAAATTCAACAGTTTTAAGACTTGAGGCACCTTCTCCCATGTTCTCACCCCAATCTTCACATATCAGGTTTTGTTATCACATGATCTGCTATTACACACAACCCATTATTAGCCACTATTAATAGCCGTACATTCTCACAGGCTAACCGTTATCCATTCTTTTCTCTGTCCTACTGTTGTTCTGTCTGTTGGGGCTCTATCTCCACCTATTGTTTACTCCTTGCCTCCTCTGTGGCATCCTATCTTCTGCTTTAAAAAACCTTTTCTCAGCTATCATCCTACTGAAGATGGATCGCTACACCTGAAATATGAACTCTGATTTCATTCCACAGATGCTGCCAGACTTGCTGAGATTTTCCAGCAATTTCTGTTTTTGTTTCTGATTTCTAGTTCTGTGTTTTTTTTACATAGCAATTATATTGTAGGTTATAGAAAGAGATAGATGGTCAGATGAACAGGCCAGTGGCAGATGTATTTAACCCTGATAAGTGCAAGGGGATGCATTTTGGAAGAAAACAACAAGATGAGGAAGTATTTAATGAATGGCAGGACATTGAGGAGCTCAGAGGAACAGAAAGATCTTGGGGTAATTAGTCAAAAATCCCTTAGTTGACAGAGCACATCATAGAGTCATAGAGATGTATAGCACGGAAACAGACCCTTTGGTCCATCCCGTCCATGCCGAGCGGATATGCCAACCCAATCTAGTCCCACCTGCCAGCACCCGGCTCATATCCCTCCAAACCTTTACTATTCATATACCCATCCAAATGCCTTTTAAATGTCACAATTGTACTAGTCTCCACCACTTCCTCTGGCAGCTCATTCCATACACATACCGCCCTCAGTATGAAAAAGTTGCCCCTTAGGTCTCTTTTATATCTTTCCCTCTCACCCCAAAGCTATGCCCTCTAGTTCTGAACTCCCCCACCCCAGAGAAAATACTTTGTTTATCCTATCCATGCCCCTCATGATTTTATAAACCTCTATGAGGTCACCCCTCAGCCAAGCTCCAGGGAAAACAGCCCTAGCCTATTCAACCTCTCCCTATAGCTCAAATCCTCCAACACCAACAAATTCCTTGTAAAGCTTTTCTGAACCCTTTCAAGTTTCACAGTATCCTTCCAATAGGTAGGAGACCAAAATTGCACATAATATCCCAAAAGTGGCCTAACCAATGTCCTGTGCAACCACAACATGACTTTCCAACTCCTGTACACAATACTCCTACCAATAAAGGAAAGCATTCCAAACGTCTTCGTCACTGTCCTATCTACCTGCAACTCTACTTTCAGGGAGCTATGAACCCGCAATCCAAGGTGTCTTTTTGTTCAGCAACATTCCCTAGGACCTTACCATTAAGTGTAAAAGTGAATAAGATAATTAAGGTGGTACATTGGATACGTGCTTTCACCAGTCGTGGCATAGTATACAAGAGAAAGGTGGTAATGTTGTACAGTTCATTGGTCTGGCCACAACTGCAGTACTGTGTGCAGTTCTAGTCACCTCACTGCAGAAAGGATGTGATAGCACTAAAGGGGATACACAGGAGGTTCACCAGAACCTGGAATGGAGAAATTGAGCAATAAGGAGAGATTAAGGGTTGGATTGTTTGTCTCGAGCAGAGAAGATTGACAGGGGACATGAACGAGATGTATAAGATTATGAGGGATATGAACAGCAGCTGTTCCCATTGGTTGAGGGGTCAGTCATGAGAAGACATAGTTTTAGGGCAAGGGGCAGCAAATTCAAAGGGGATTTGGGAAAAAAACCTTTTCACTCAGCAGGTGGTGGGAATTTGGAATGTACTGCCTGGGAAGGTAGTGCAGGCCAAAAACTTTTCAACCTTTAAAAAAGTATTTGGATAAGTACTTTACATATCGTAACATTCAAGTGCAGGAGACTGGAATTAGCATGCCTGTTGGGATAGTTATGTTGGTGCAGACTCAATGGGCTGAAGGGCCTTTTCTGTCCTGTATGAATCTATAAATAGTGAGAGAAGTGACTAAATCTTGGTGGATGTAATAAATCAAAGTGTAAGGGCAAGGCAAGAGAGAACGGTATTTATATGAGAAACAGACTGTGTAGGAAAGAGCCAGACAGTATGAATTTAAGAATAAATCAATCAACAGAAAAATCTAGAAATTACAAAATTAAAACTAAAGGTTCTACATCCAAAAAAAAAGAACTGACAGCAAAAAAAAATAAGGATGATCAGATTGTTATCACAAAGACAAACCCCAAGCCAATTTAACACAGTACATTTAAAAAACAAGGTTCACCCAGGGACAAAGGGTTATCATGCTGCATAAGGTAGAATTCCTCATTCCTATTAAGTATGCTATATCACATATTCTCCCCTTATGCTGACAATGCTTATCTTATGCTTATCTTGCAGCGTTACAGCCTTTCTTTTGTGTTCACCACAAGCAATTTGATCACCAGGATGCTTCTAGATATCATTCTTGTCACTATGTCCCTCCATTTTTCACAGGAAGCTGCTCAATGTACCTCTCTCAGAAAGCTGCTTTCTGTACAATACCCATCACAGAAAGCTGCTCTGTCAGCAGCTGACATACACTCAGTGTACAACACAGAAACAGACCCTTCCATCCAACTCGTCCACGCCTACCAGATATCCCAACCTCATCTAGTCCCATTTGCCAGCATTTGGCCCATATCCCTCTAAAACTTTCCTATTCACATACCCATCCAGATGCCTTTTATCCTCTGACAGCTCATTCCATACACGCATCACTCTCTGAATGAAAAAGTTGCCCGAGGTCTCTTTTATTGGCGCATGTACAAAATGGCACGAAGACCGGCACTAACATTGACGCACGCACAGAACAAACTGCACAAAACAATCACACTATTGCCAACAGAGGTAAGCATTCTCAAAACTCCAGTTACTTAATCTCTCAGCGACATTATAAGCAAATTGCGCTGCTGGAACATGCATTATATGAGAACTATCTGCAGATGGATAGAGTGGTAATCAGTTGTTTTGGATTTGCCCTACATATCTGGATGGCTTTACGTAATATCGTACTCTTTGAACTATGGTTGATTCCCCCGATTGATGGGAATGGTAGGTCATATTAATTTTGTAGTCATTCTTTTCCATCCAATATCCTGATCTCTCATCCTTGTTTGAGCAGTTGTACACTACTTTTAAGCTTAGTACCTTTAACATTTTTGGTAGGTCCATTCCTTGGAAATTTTATTTCTCATTTTAATGTTCAATCCTACATGTTCTGATGAATCCACTCAAATGTCTGCCACTGTGACTGTGATGATCTGTTTCTTGACAGAATTTGCTGGTTTACTCTCATGCCCTCACAATTGCTAGAGTAGTGTGCCCTCTTGTTGGCTCCAGATTGTTCTGTTCAAACAAGCTAACCAAAGAACATAAATTACTCCTGTGGACTACCTTTGCCCACTTGATATTTTTCCCCAGTTAATACATGGATGAAAAACTCCATGATTATGCCCCACCTTTCGGACAAGCTATTAGGGGCCCTGTACACCATTCCCACAATAGATATTGTTTCTCATCTCTACCAAAAACATTTCCATCTCTTGGTTTTGTGAACATAAGTCATTCTTCTCTGTGCTAATACTATCAGTCTGTGAATAGCTTACCCTGTTTTTGGGTCCTGAAGAAGAGTTACACCAGAAATGTTGAATGCTGAACCATCTGATGCTGCCTGGTTTGCTGTGTTCTTCCAGCCTCCTGCCTAACTACTTTGGGTAAAACTGTGGCTCCCAAATAGAACCTCCCTCTACTTTTATAAAAGTTTCCTCTCCTTCCTAAATACTATGTATTCTTGAACATTCAGATCTTAATCTTGGCCATCTTGCCAAGATTGCTTTTGTTTTGTTAATAAAATGATTAATACCTTTGTTCAGGCTGTGCTGTGCTTTGTGTTACATTTTTGGGTGATTTTTGAGTGATCATAAGTGATTTTTTTTTGCTGGTCTGCCTCCAACCCCACTTTTCCCATAGGCCCTATTATTTATATTAAGCGGTTTTCTGTTAAGTGAGGTTTTGCTTAAACGCAATTACAGCTTTTTGGAGAACTACCTGTAGTCATAGATATTAGCGAAGTGATAGACGGTGCTATCAAACAGTACTGGCACAGCAAAGACTTGCTCACCAATTTTCAGTTTGGGTTCCTCAGAAAGATTCAGCTCGTTACAGCCTTTAACCAAAAGTATGAACAAAAGAGCTGACTGCCCTCATCACCAAAGCAGTATTTCATCAGCGTGGCATCAAGGATCCCTAACAAAACTGGAGTCAAAAGGGAATTGAGAGAAAGAGTTTGAAGTCACACAGAGCAGGAACAAAGATGGTTGTGGATGTGAAGTCAGTCATTTCAGTCCCAAAAACAACAAACAGAGAATTCCCTGTGTAGTACCTTAAGCCAAACCCCTTAAATGAACTTCCTCCATCTTAATAAAAGCTTTGACAAAGGGTCAGTTAGACTCAAAATGTCAGCTCTTTTCTCTCCTTACAGATGCTGCCAAACCTGCTGAGATTTTCCAACATTTTCTCCTTTGGTTCCTCCATCTTAAGCTCAGAAGTGGGAATCTTTGCTGATGTTTACACAACATTCAGTAGCATTCACAATTCTTCAGATGCTGACCAAGCAGCATGGCTCGAGCTCAAATGGCAAGTAACACAAGGCGGTAAAAACAATGACTGCAGATGCTGGAAACCAGATTCTGGATTAGTGGTGCTGGAAGAGCACAGCAATTCAGGCAGCATCCGAGGACAGGCAAAATCGACGTTTCGGGCAAAAGCCCTTCATCAGGAATAAAGGCAGAGAGCCTGAAGCATGGAGAGATAAGCTAGAGGAGGTGGAGGTGAGGGAGGAGGTGTGGGCGCTGGTTTTACAGTTCCTGCGGTGGCAGGGGAATGTGCCAGGATGGGAGGGTGGGTCGTAGGGGGGCGTGGACCTGACCAGGTAGTCACGGGGGGAACGGTCTTTGCGGAAGGCGGAGAGGGGTGGGGAGGGAAATATATCCCTGGTGGTGGGGTCTGTTTGGAGGCGGAGAGGGGTGGGGAGGGAAATATATCCCTGGTGGTGGGGTCTGTTTGGAGGCGGAGAGGGGTGGGGAGGGAAATATATCCCTGGTGGTGGGGTCTGTTTGGAGGCGGAGAGGGGTGGGGAGGGAAATATATCCCTGGTGGTGGGGTCTGTTTGGAGGCGGAGAGGGGTGGGGAGGGAAATATATCCCTGGTGGTGGGGTCTGTTTGGAGGCGGAGAGGGGTGGGGAGGGAAATATATCCCTGGTGGTGGGGTCTGTTTGGAGGCGGAGAGGGGTGGGGAGGGAAATATATCCCTGGTGGTGGGGTCTGTTTGGAGGTGGCGGAAATGTCGGCGGATGATTTGGTTTATGCGAAGGTTGGTAGGGTGGAAGGTGTATGCGCCCCTCCAGTAACTCGACCAGTCCGGACTTGTCCGACCTGCCCAGCTCCTTTTCCACCTATCCACTCCACCCTCTCTTCCCTGACCTATCACCTTCATCTCCTTCCCCACCTACATGTTGTACTCTATGCTACTCTCTCCCCACCCCCACCCTCCTCTAGCTTATCTCTCCATGCTTCAGGCTCTCTGCCTTTATTCCTGATGAAGGGCTTTTGCCCGAAACGTCGATTTTGCCTGTCCTCGGATGCTGCCTGAATTGCTGTGCTCTTCCAGCACCACTAATCCAGAATCAAGTAACACAAGGCACTGAGCTAGTAGTCTACACACAGGGCCTGGGTTAGAATCCTACAGCGACAAATAGTGGAATCAAAAATCTAATGGAGATCATACTCAAGTGTCACAAAACCCCATCTGCTTTGCAATAACCTTTAGGAAAAGAAATCTGGTGTCCTTACCTAGTCTGGCTCATGTGGCACCAGACCTTAATTGCCCTCTGAAATGGGCAAATAAGCAGTTTCATTGTAATCAATTGCTTACAAACCACAAAACAAAATGCAGAAACCAGGCAAATCATCTAGCAGAGCTCGGCATTGGAAACAAGAGCAGCAAACTCCTGTTGACCTTGCAAAGTCCTCCTCATCCATACCTGGGTCAGAGTGACAAAACTGAAAGAACTGTCTCGCAGATTAGCAAAGGAACAACCAAATATAGCCATAGTCAAAGAATCATCCCCAACATTTGACTCCAGACCCCACAAAATCTCTGAATGTCAAAAATGGGCAAGGAAAGATTTTGCTGATGACCCTACACTGCCCTCCCACATCATAAGAGCATTTCAATTTTACCCAAATCAAAACAGTCCACTTAACTGACATGCCATTCCCCATTCGTTCCCTTTAATTCTAATGTATGTTGTTGTACTTTGCTGTCAATTCCAAAAGAATTGCTGCAACTCACTACAGCTCCTTCAGTAGCACCTCCCAAACCACCAACCTCTAGCATCTGTCAGGACAAGGGCTGCAGATGCATCAGAGCATGACTATTTGCAAGTTCCCCTCCAAACCACAAACCATTCTGACTGGAACCATGCTACCACTTCTTCGTTGTCACTAGATCAATATCTTAGTACTCTTTTGTTAACAGCTCCCAGTTTAAATATACACCACAGATTTCAATAGTTCAAAAAAAAACAACTTTAGGGTAATTAAGGTTGGCCACTAAATGCTGACTGTGCCAACAGTACCATCTAAGAATAGTAAAAAAAATATTTTAAAAACACATTTACAGTATTTACATGTAATTCAACAAGTCTGTACTGCAACTGGAAAATGGTCAAAGATCATATCCCTGAATTTGTAAGGTGTGCTACAAATGAGATTCTACAGTCCCCACTCCTCCAAGGCTAAAAAGTAGGGCACAAAATTAATCCCAAAGGTTTGAATCCTAACTGACACCATTTCTGCAATGCAGATGGGGTGAACTGAAGAGAGAACAGCTGGATAACAGAATACATTTTATCAGAATTTGAATTCAAAAACATAATCTTGCCTATAAAATCAATTTTCATTACATTCTTTGGAAATAAAAATATTTTTCACTAGAAAGGGTATAGTCATAACTTCTTATGGAAAGAAGCAAATTGCTTCATTTAACATTTCAAACAGAACCTTGTAAAATCTCAGCGATATTGAACGTAGAGATTTTCATAGGAGCATCCTTGAGAAATTTGACTATACACATCAGTCATTATTCTCTTCACAGCTGAAATAATAATTGGTGAACATGAAAATTAAGAGGCTAGACATGAAATCCTAATCATGACGTAGGATACGTAGAATGTCTGAAATGTGTATCCTCACAGGTCACCAGTTTGCAACGTAATATTTTCTTTTCATTAACAATATGCAATAGATTTAAATCGAAACATAGAGGAGCACTCTTCGATCAGCTCATGTTTCACCAACATCAATGTTAAATGTATGTATAGATGGACACAGTCGAAGAAAAAACGACAGATCTTTCCAAAACATAGTAATAGATACAGGTTTGAAGATGCGATGCTCAAAACGAATTCGCTTAGGGATGATAGCGCATCGGGCAATAATTTATGTCAAAGTTAATGATTCCCTTTCATAGTTTATGCGAATATTCCCTTTTTTTTGTAAAATATACCAAAATCATAAAGGAAAAGAGGCAGACTACCATGAAGATTGCGTCTCACTCTCTTAAGAATAAATTATTGAGATTCTCTAGAACAGAATTTAAAATGAAAAATGCTTATCGAATGTTATATGCTGCTTAATAGAACACTGAAAGCTTACCTCACTGGAGAGGCATAATATTTCTCGAAATTGTCCCTGAACAATGCTTTAGCCTCCGTTGGTGCAACTCCAGATTATTCCGCACCAAGCAAACCAACGACACATGTGGCCTTGCGTTGGTCACATGACAGCAATGACCAATCGCCAAAATCTCTTCCGCAGTGGAACGCTCCAGGGTAAAGCTTTAAAATAGTTCCGAGTGGTTGAAGGAGAATGGGAATTTCTAGTTTTTCTGTTGCTGAAATCTAACCTTAAAAATAAACAAATTTGGCTTGTTTCTGTTATAGCTGATTGGGCGCCTAATTCAGGTGATTTGGGGAGGTGGGAGTATCGTCCAGGATGTGTAGAGTTTGACAAGATGTTGGACGAAGAGATTTACTGGTCTTACAACAGAATGCAAATAAACATTTTCTGTCGCAATAAGAATTAAATTGATAAGTGTTTGAGGAGAATATTGAATACGCTCTCATTTCTTGATGCACGCGTCCTCCTGTTTATATTGCGCCGTAAAACTGAAGTAGAAGTTGTATCACTCAGAAGGATGACGACATAAGGTGTCTAGTCATATTTACATTGTAATGGTTTGTATCAAACACGTTACTACAAGATTTGTGATCGTTCAGAGATTTTGAGTTCAGAAAAATAATTAAACCTAACTACTTATTTAAACTGTTTAGATCTAAACATTCCAGAGAAAAGATAAAGTTGAAACAACACTATCAAAGTCAAATGTGATTGTGCCAAAGATATATTATCCCTGGTCTCTCTCGATTTATGGATTTTGATTATTGCTAGTTACATGAACCGCTTCGCGTTCCCACTGTTGCCCAACCGAAGAATTGCACATATGTGGTTTCATCCTTACAATTGAAGAAGGGTTACACTCGAACCGTCGACTTCTACACCACCTAATGTTGCGTGGCTTGCTGTCTTCTTCCAGCCTCCTGCCTGTCTCCTTCATCCTGACAACTTACATTTTGTCACAGAAATTTAAGGGTGCATACATGAGGATCAGTAGTCGGCACAACATCGTGGGCTGAAGGGCCTGTTCTGTGCTGTACTGTTCTATGTTCTATGTAGTGCCTTTACTAAGTAAAACACAACATAGGAACGTGATGAAATAAGATTTTACACTGGCAGACACAAGGGCAATGACCAAAGGTTTGATCAACGTAAGGAAGGTTGAAAAGGAGGAAACATAAGAAATGCTTAAAGAAGGAATTCCAGAGTTAGGAGGGTGAATGCACGCCACCAATTATAGATTAGATTAGGTTCCCTACAGTATGGAAACAGGCCCTTCAGCCCAAAAGTCCACACTGGCCCTCCAAAGAGTAACCCACTTTCCCCGACCCTATATTTATCCCTGACTAATGCATCCAACACTATGGGCAATTAAGTATGGTCAATTTAGCTGGTCTGCACATCTTTGTATTGTGGCAAGAAGCCAGAGAACCCAGAGGAAAGCCACGCAGACATGGGGAGTATGTCCAAACTCCACACAGTCACCTGCAGCAATGATCGAACCTAGGTCCCTAGCACTGTGAGGCTGTAGTGTTAACCACTGAGCCACCATGCCACTCATAATTAGGAATAAACATAGAACAGTACAGGCTCTTCAGCCCTCAGTGTTGTGCTGCCTTTTAACCTACTCTAAGATTGGTCTAATTTACATACCCTTCATTGTACTATCTTTCATGTGCCTATCAAAGAGTCACTTAAATGTCCCTAATGTATCTGACTCTACTACTATTGCTGGCCACTCCATGCACCCACCACTCTCTGTGTTTAGAACCTACCTCTGACATCTCCCCTAAACATTCCTCCAATTGCCTTAAAATCATGCCCCCTCATGCTAGACATTTCAGCCATGGGAAAACAGTCTCTGGTTATCCAATTTATCTATGTCTCTCAACATCTTGTACAGCTCTCATCTTCCGTTCCAGTGAGAAAAGCCTTAGCTCTCTCAACTTCATAAGACATGCCCTCCACTCCAGGCAGCATCCTGGTAAATCTCCTCTGCACCCTCTCTGAAGCTTCCACATCTTTCCTGTAATGAGGCGACCAGAACTGAACATAATATTCCAAGTATGGTCTATCCAGGGCTCTGTACAGCTGCAGCATAACCTCACAGCTCTTAAATTCAATCTTCTCACTAATGAAAGCCAACACACCATACAATTGTCTTACAATTGTGTACTCCACAACTACCTGATGAAGGAGCACCGCTCCGAAAGCTAGTGCTTTCAATTAAACCTGTTGGACTAAAACCTGGTGTTGTGTGATTTTTAACTTTGTTCACACCAGTCCAACACCAGCATCTCCAAATCATACGCCTTCTTAACAACCCTATCAATTTGGCTGGCAACTTTGAGGGATCTATGAACTTGGACCCCAATATCCCACTGTCCCACCACACTGACAAGAATCCTACCTTTCACCCCGTATTTTGCTTCAAATTCAACCTTCTAAAATTAATCAATTCACCCTTTTCCAGGTTGAACTCCATTTGCCACTTATCAGCCAGTTCTGCAATCTGTCAATGTCCAATTGCAAACTACAACAGCCCTCCACACTATCCATAACTCCACCAACCTTTGTGTCATCAGCAAACTTACTAACCCACACTTTCACTTCCACATCCAAGGTATTTATAAAATTCACAAAGAGCAAAAGTCCCAGAATTTATCCTTGTGGAACACCCCAGTCACCGAGCTCCAGATTGAATACTTTCCATCTACCACCACCTTCTGTTTTCATGAGCCAACCAATTCTATATCCAGACATCCAGGTTTCCTGTATCTCAGGCCTCCTCATTTTCTGAAAGCCTACCATGGGGAACCTTATCAAAAACCTTCCTAAATTCATACACACCACATCCCTCCCTTCATCAATGTATTTTGTCACATCCTAAAGGAATTTAACAAGATTTGTGAGGCATGACCTGCCCCTCACAAAGCCATGCTGACTGTCTGTAATAAAACTATGGTTTTCCAAGTAATTATAAATCCTCTCTCTCAGAATCCTCTCCAGTACTTTGCGCACCACTGACATAAGACTGACTGGTCTGTAATTCCTAGGATTATCCCTATTCCCTTTCTTGAACAAGTGAATAACATTTCACATCCTCCAATTATCTGGCACTACTCCAGTGGACAGTGAAGATGCAAAGATCATCAGCAGAGACGCAGCAATCTCTTCCCTCACTACCTGTATAAACCTAGGTTATATCCCATCTGGCCCAAGGTATTTATCTATCTTTACATTTTCCAACATTTTCAGCACATCCTCCTTCCTAACATCAACCTATTTTAGCATATCAATCTGTTTCAACTGTCCTCAGAAATGTCAAGGTCCCTCTCAGTAGTTAATGCTGAAGCAAAATGTTCCATAAGGACTTCCCCACTTCCTCCAACTCCAGCCTCCAGTTCCCTCCACTATCCATGATCAGTCCTACCCTCACTCTGGCCATCCTCTTGTTCCTCACATAAGGATTTTCCTTAATCCTACCCATTAAAGCTTTCTCATGCCCCATTCCTGCTTTCCTAAGTTCATTCTTCAGTTTATTCCTAGCTATCTTGTAACTGTCTAAAGCCTTGTCTGATCCTTGCCTCCTCAACCTTAAGTAAGCTTCCTTCTTCCTTTTGACTAGATGTTCCACAAGGGTGGAAAGACCAATGGTCTTTCAATCCATCATCCCTTCCTTGCCTCAGTGGAACAAGCCTGTCCAGTACTATCAACAAGTGCTTCCTTAACAACCTCCACATTTCTATTGTGCGTTTCCCTGAGAACATCTGTTCTCAATTTAGGTGCCCCAGTTCCTGCTTAATAGCGTTGTAACTCTCCCTCCCCCAATTAAATTCATTCCAATACTGTCTGCTCCTATCCCTCTCCATGAGTATAGTAAACATCAGGGACTTGTGATCACTATCACCAAATGCTCTCCCACTGAGAGATCTGACATCTACCCTGGTTCATTGCCAAGCACAAAATCCAATATGGCCTCCCCTCTCATCAGCCTATCTACATAATGCACCAGGAACCTTTCCTGGACACACCTGACAAAAACAAAAATAGGATATTCTTCTTTAATTTGACTTAATTCGCCAAGAAGTATATGTTTCCTTACTAAAGACTTTATTTTGTAAAGAGGTTGCTCAATTAGTACCAACGAATGTAGAGTTTAATTGTTTGACTATATATAACAGATAGTTTTATTACATTGCCATTTTTACTCATTTTTGCTTCATAGTTTTATTTTACAGTTAACTTTTACAATCCCCAAGGTCACCATGTGGTTTGCTTAAGCTACAAAAGTCAACAGGTTTTTTTTGCTATAGGGGAAGAGAGCATGCACCCATCTTGAGGGGTTGGTGGGGAGGTTTTCCATTTGGGGGATACTGCTATGTGGGGTGGTGGAGTTTATTCTGTTCTGATGGGGATGGGGGGGGGGGGTGGCACATACCTCACTTTTTCAAGGTTTGCATTTGTTTATCGATTATTGGAGAAAAGGAGGAGGAGAGGGGACCTAATTGAGGTATACAAGATAATGAGAGTCATAGATAGAGTCGATAGCCAGAGACTATTTCCCAGGGCAGAAATGGCTAACATGAGGGATCATAGTTTTAAGCTGGTTGGAGGAAAGTATAGAGGGGATGTCAGAGGCGGGTTCTTTACACAGAGAGTTGTGAGAGCATGGAATGCAATGCCAGCAGCAGTTGTGGAAGCAAGGTCACTGGGGACATTTAAGAGACTGCTGGACATGCATATGGTCACAGAAATTTGAGGGTGCATACGTGAGGATCAATGGTCGGCACAACATCTTGGGCTGAAGGGCCTGTTCTGTGCTGTACTGTTCTATGTTCTATCTATGTTCTATTGCACATTTAGCATTTTAGGTGTGATTATTACATATAACACAGTTTAATGCTTCACCACCTTTGATTGGTGGGGACATTAAATTTGCCAGTCTGAACTGCAAAGGTCTGAACAACTCAATTAAACACAGTAAGGTTTTACATTATTTATGCCATCTTAATGCCCATATAATTTATTTACAAGAAACCCACTTGAAGAATATAGACAGCCTTAAGTTGAATCAAGGTTGGATTGCTCAAGTGTATTTTTACTCCTTTTCTAGTAGATCTAGACGAGTTGGTATTCTTTTACAAAAGTTTATTCGTTTCATCCATGCTAAACCTATGTGTGACGCTACTGGCAGATTTATTGTTATTACTGGACAGATTTTTGACATTGATGTAATCTTGGCCAATTTTTATGCTCCCAACTGGGATGATGAGGCTTTTCGCAGATGGTTCCTTTCAATGTTACCAGATTTGTCTTCACAACAGTTAATTTTAGGAAGAAATTTCTACTGTTGGTTGAATCCTCATTTAGACTGTTCTTTCTCTGTTCCAAGTGCCCAGGGAAATCTGCTAAAATAATTAAGACTTTTATGGAGGAGTTTAATGTTGTTGATCGTTGGCAGTTCTTTGATCCCTCTAAAAAGAAATATTCTTTTTTCTCGCATGTCCACAACACTTTTACACATATTGATTTCTTTTTGATGGATGACAGATCACTTGCAAATATTTCTGGTTGCAAATATGATTCAATTGTTTTATCAGACCACACATCTATCTCAGTGAAAGGTTGCTTTCAGAATTTTCTTAATACATGCCCACTTTGGCATCTCAATACACGATTACTCTTAGAGAAAGATTTTTGTTAATTTTGTCTCACAGTGGATAGATTTTTAAAATTTCTTTAACAAAACCACAGATATTACAGCTTCTTTGCTGTGGGCATTCATCAGGGGTGAACTAATTTCTTATGCAGCACATAAGAATAGATTTAGGAAAGAGAAATTGGCAGGGTTAGAACAATCACTTTATGTCTGTCTCAATTAGACTCTCTTTATGCAATTTCTAAGTCGTCAGAAATATATAAAGAATACAGACCGAGTATGATGTTTTAATGTCACAATACAGTACTGAGCTTTTACTTCACTCTAGGTCTAAATTTTGTGAACAAGGAGATAGAACTAGTAAATTGTTGGCACATCAATTGCACCAAATCATCTGAATTAATCCCACAAATTAAAGCTAATTCAGATGTCACGTCAGACCCATTAGAAATCAACAAGACTTTTAAGGAATTTTACATTTCACTTTATTCACCTGGACATTCTTCTGCTACAGCAGATTTTGATTTTTTTTTATAAGAATAACATACCTACTATTGATGAAAATGTGGCAAAGGAATCAGAACAACCAATCATAGCAACAGAACTTGAGGCTACAGCTATATCACTACAAAGTGGTAAAAGTCCTGGACCCGATAATCTTTCTGGCCGAGTTTTATAAAACATTTTTGGAAAAAGCTGACTCCACTTTTGGTAGATGTGTTTGTTGAAGCATTTAATTCTGGCTCTCTTTCTCAATCTTTTACTCAGGCATCAATTTCTTTGCTTTTAAAGAAAGACAAAGACTGTGTGGTTCATATCACCCCATAAGTCTGCTAAATTCTGATTTTAAATTATTGTCAAAAACTATTGGCCTGATGTTTGCAAACCATCCTTCCATCTATTATATTCTTGGATCTAACAGGATTTATTCACAACAGGCACTCCTTTTTTTAATCTTAGGCAGGTATTTAATGTTATTTACAATTATTCCCCATCCACTCTCCCTGATGCTTTGATATCTTTAGATGCTAAAAAAGCCTTTGATAGAGTGAAATGGAATTATCTTTTTCTTGGACAAATTTGGCTTTGGGGAAAGTTTTATTTCTTGGATCAAACTACTCAATGCATCACCATAGGTCTCTGTTAGGACCAATAACATGAATTCTGATTATTTCTACCTTAATCATTCCAATAGACAAGGTTATCCTTTGAGTCTATCAGTGGTGGACTCTCCCTCTCCCTCTTTATGGGCATTTAAGCGGGCATTGGATAGGTATATGGAGAACATCGAGGGCCAAAGGGCCTGTACTGCGCTGTATTCTTCTATGTTCTATGTTCTATGAGTCCACTGTGGTTTGCAGTTTTAATTGAACCTCTACCTATTGTTCTATTACTCATCCTGATTTCTCTGGCATTATTAGAAATGGTATGGAGTTGAAGATTACCTTCGATGCAGATAACCTTTTGCTATTTGTCTCAAACTTATCTCTCTCCATTTCCAACACACTTTCAGTTTTAGAATCTTTCAGTAAGATTTCTGGATATTAATTGAATTTTAGCAAAAATGAGATTTGTGCTATCAATAAGCCTGAGAGGGAATACCCATTAGATAACTTACCATTTAATATTGCCAACTCTGCTTTTGTTTATCTTGGTTTACAAATGGCAGAAACACTAGACAATTTGTACAGGAAAAGATTTGAACCACTACTGGTACAAATTAAATGAGACTTCGAATTATGTCTCTCCTTAATTTGTCTGTTGCTGCTAAAATTAATTCCAGTAAACTGAATATTTTTCCATGATTTTCTTATTTATTTCAAAGCATACCAATTTTTCTCCCTTTTTCTGTAAAGTAGGTAGACTCATTCATGAATTTATTTAGAATAGAAACCTCCTAGGTTATGAAAACAGTTGCTACAGTGACCTAAGGTACTAGGAAGAATGGCACTGCCAAATATTTTGTTTTATTATTGGGTAGCAAACATTAGAAATTTGGACTATTGGCTCCAATATGAAAACCTTGATGCTCTCCCAGTTTGATTAGACTCCCTATAGTGTGGGAACAGACCCTTTAGCCCAACAAGTTCCACACTGACCTTCCAAAGAATAACCCATCTCTCTCTGACAAATGCACCTAACACTACAGGCAAGTTAGCATGGCCAATTTACCTGACCTGCACATCTTTGGACTGTGGGAGGAAACCAGAGCACCCAGGCAAAACCCACGCAGACAATCATCTGAGGCGAGAATCAAACCTGGGTCCCTGGTGCAGTGAGGCAGCAATGCTAACCACTGAGCCACCATGTGCCACTATTGAGGCAAATTCCACCTATCTGGTAACACTGAAGGTTTTATTGCATTCTCCTCTCCTTTCCTCAACCTCTATTTGCATGAACAATATAATTGTTTTATTCTGTCTTAAAATTTGGTTTCAATTTAGATGCCACTTTGGCTTTCAGTCATTTTCGACAAAGGCGCCGTTGGCGGCAAATCATATTTTTCTTCCATCTTTAGTGGACAGTGCTTTTTCTGGTTGGGCTAAGTTAGGAATACAAACTGTGAAAGGTGTATATGTTGATGGTGTCTTTGCATCTTTTTAACAATTAGTGGATAATTTTAACTTCCTAAAAACCATTTCTTTAGATACCTTCAAGTTTGCAATTTTGTCCATAGTTCATTTCAGGTTTTCCTGCCCTTCCTAATGATTCTGATTTTGAAAGCTTTCTGGAACCGTTTTATTCATTAAAGGGGGTTATTTCAGCTATTTATTCAAACATTCATAAAGTATGATCAGATTTTCTTGATTCTATTAAAGCTATCTGGGAAGCAGATCTGGAAGAGACAATTCTGGGTGATGTGTGGGATGTATTTCTTCTATTTGTGCAAAACATAGTTTTATTCAGTGCATGATTCTACACTGCACCCACTACACCAAAACTTGCCTTGCAAAAATATTTGAGAAGGTGTCTCCATCCTGTGATCGGCATCAACAAACAAAATTATATGCACGTGTCATGGCTCTGCCTTTCTTTAAGTAGATATTGGACTGATATCTCTGATAGAGAAAGTGAGGTCTGCAGATGCTTGAGATCAGAGCTGGAAATGTGTTGCTGGAAAAGCGCAGATTTGATGGATTTGACTGAGACAGGGTGGGGGGAGGGGAAATGAGGAAACTGGTGAAATCTTTGATACCTTATCTAAGGTATCCGGTGAAAATCTTACTCCTAATGCTATTACTGCTTTGTTTACGATGTCACCCTCTCTACCTAATCTTTCTTTCCCTGAAAAAGACATGATAGCATTCACTACCCTATCGGCCAGAAGATTGATATTGTTAAAATGGAAGTCCTTAATTCCACCTACTCATACACACTGGGTTAGAGATGTGCTATACCTTCTTAAATTAGAAACGATTAGGTTATCCATATCTGGTTCCTCTAACAAATATACAAAAATCTGGAACCCTTTTCTTTCATATTTTTCTTTCAACAGTCTTTTTAATTGTTACAGACTGAGGAATCTTTTGTTGTGCCAGTTTTTTTTTCTTTTTTTTCCTTTTGCTAATGCAGTTATCTTAACACTGGTCTAATCTAATATGGTTTTGTGCTTTGTATATGTTTATATTTATTAGTGTTATTCATTTTTTTCTTTGTATCTTGGGGGATGGAAATGCCGTGGAGAGGGTGGTTGGGGTTTTGTTTACAATTGTTTATTGCTTGTGATTGCACCTTGTTCTGCTGTCATTTTTGGAGAAAAAGCAATAAAATAATTTTTTTAAAATCCTGTACACTCAATACAAGACATCCCTGATCCGGGCATCTGGGAGGCAGCATACCATCTGAGAGGATCACTCGTAACCACAAAATATCTTGGTTGTTTCTCTCACGATTGAATCTCCGATCATGATCATTCTCCTATTCTCCACTCTTCTCTTCTGAGCCAGAGCCAACCTAAGTGTCAGAAACCTGGCCACTGAGGCTTTCCCCTGGTAAGTCATCCCCCCACCTCCACCAACAACCCCACCACCCACCCACCTCTCCACCCCCCCTCCAGTCCTCCACACCCAAACAGTATCCAAAATGGTATACTTATTATTGAGGGGAACAGCCACAGGGAATCCCTGCACTGTCTGCCTATGCCCTTTCCCTCTCCTGACAGTCACCCAGCTACTTTACCCTGTAACATAGGTGTGACTACCTCCCTATAACTCCACTGTATCACCTCTTCAGCTTCCTGAATGATCTGAAGTTCATTCAGCTCCAGCTCGAGTTCCCTAAAACGGTCTGTGAGGAGCAGGAGTGGGGTGCACTTCTTGCAGGCGAAGTCAGCAGGCACCAATAGTGGCCCTTACCTGCAACTGCCCTAGCCTCTATCCCCTCTGCTCTATATTGCCAAGAGAGATTGAATAAATGGAAAAATCTTACCTATCCTCCCCACACGGTCTTTTATTTTTGGTTAGGAATGCTCAGGAGATCAGAATTAGCTCAGCACCAATATAGAACATAGAACATAGAACAGGCCCTTCAGCCCACAATGTTGTGCCGACCACTGATTCTCATTTTTGCACCCCCAAATTTCTGTGACCATATGTATGTCGAGGAGTCTCTTAAATGTCCCCAATGACCCTGCCTCCACAACTGCTGCTGGCAACGCATTCCATGCTCTCACAATTCTCTGTGTAAAGAACCCGCCTCTGACATCTCCTCTATACTTTCCTCCAACCAGCTTAAAACTATGACCCCTCGTGTTAGTCATTTCTGCCCTAGGAAATAGTCTCTGGCTATCGACTCTATCGATGACTCTCATTACCTTGTATACCTCAATTAGGTCCCCTCTTCTCCAATGAAAAAAGCCCGAGCTCAGTCAACCTATCCTTATAAGATAAACCCTCCAGTCCAGGCAGCATCCTGGTAAACCTCCTCTGAACCCGCTCCAAAGCATCCACATCTTTCTTATAATAGGGCGACCAGAACTGGACGCAGTATTCCAAGTGTGGTCTAACCAAAGTTTTATAGAGCTGCAACAAGATCTCACGACTCTTAAACTCAATACCCCTGTTAATGAAAGCCAAAACACCATATGCTTTCTTAACAACCCTGTCCACTTGGGTGGCCATATTAAGGAATCTATGTACCTGCACACCAAGATCCCTCTGTTCCTCCACACTGCCAAGAATCCTATCCTTAATCCTGTACTCAGCTTTCAAATTCGACCTTCCAAAATGCATCACCTCGCATTTATCCAGGTTGAACTCCATCTGCCACCTCTCAGCCCATCTCTGCATCCTGTCAATGTCCCGCTGCAGCCTACAACAGCCCTCTATACTGTCAACGACACCTCCAACCTTTGTGTCATCTGCAAACTTGCTGACCCATCCTTCAATCCCCTCATCCAAGTCATTAATAAAAATTACAAACAATAGAGGCCCGAGGACAGAGCCCTGTGGAACACCACACACCACAGACTTCCAGGCAGAATATTTTCCTTCTACTGCCACTCGCTGTCTTCTGTTGGCCAGCCAATTCTGTATCCAGACAGCTATGTTCCCCTGAATCCCATTCCTCCTGACCTTCTGAATGAGCCTATATCTCAAGATATTAGAGTCGATCATTGGTGAAGTAATGAATTTGAAAATAAGGTACAATAATTTTGACTGGTGCCACTGTTTAAGAAAGGTGGTAAGGACAAGCCAGAGAACTACAGACCAGTGAGGAGAAAGTGAGGACTGCAGATGCTGGGAGATCAGAGCTTAAAAATGTGTTGCTGGAAAAGCACAGCAGGTCAGGCAGCATCAAAGAAGCAGGAGATTCGACGAGAATCAAGAAATATATCCTTGGTGGTGGGGTCTGTTTGGAGGTGGCGGAAATGACGATGTATTTGGAGGTTGGTGGGGTGGTAGGTGAGGACCAGTGGGGTTCTGTCCTGGTGGTGATTGGAGGGGCGGGGTTCAAGGGCGGAGGAGCGGGAAGTGTGCCTGATGTCAGTGGTGGGCAAGTTGTTGGAGAGAATCCTGAGGGATAGGATGTACATGTATTTAGAAAGGCAAGGACTGATTAGGGATAGTCAACATGGCTTTGTGTGTGGGAAATCATGTTTCACAAACTTGCTTGAGTTTTTTGAAGAAATAACACCAAGGATTGATGAGGGTAGAGTGGTAGAAGTGATCTATATGGACTTCAGTAAGGCGATCAACAAGGTTCCCCTTGGGAGACTGGTTATCAAGGTTAGATCTCACGGGTGTCAGAATCCTGGCCACTGTGGCTTTCCCCTGGTAGGTCACCCCCTCCCCACCTCCACCAACACCTCCCCACCCTCACCCCCACCCCTACCCCCAAACTGTATCCAAAATGGTATACTTATTATTGAGGGGAACAGCCACAGGGAATCCCTGTACTGTCTGCCTATTCTATTCTGGCACAGAGGGTGATGGTGGACAGTTGTTTTTCAGACTGGAGGCCTGTGACCAGTGGAGTGCCACAAGGATCGGCGCTGGGCCCACTACTTTTCATCATTTATATAAATGATTTGGATGTGAGCATAAGAGGTACAGTTAGTAAGTTTGCAGATGACACCAAAATTGGAGGTGTAGTGGACCGTGAAGAAGGTTACCTCAGATTACAATGGGATCTTGATCATATGGGCCAATGGGCTGAGAAGTGACAGATGCAGTTTAATTCAGATAAATGTGAGGTGCTACATTTTGGGAAAGTAAATCTTAGCAGGACTTATACACTTAACGGTAAGGTCCTAGGGAGTGTTGCTGAACAAAACATGCAGGTTCATAGCTCCTTGAAAGTGGAGTCACAGGTAGATAGGATAGTGAAGAAGGCGTTGGGTATGCTTTCCTTCATTGGTCAGAGCATTGACTATATGACTTGGGAGGTCATGTTGCAGCTGTATAGGACATTGGTTAGACCACTATTGGAATATTGCGTACAATTCTGGTTTACTAAGATGTTGTGAAACTTGAAAGGGTTCAGAAAAGATTTACAAGAATGTTGCCAGGGTTGGAGGATTTGAGCTATAGGGAGAGGCTGAACAGGCTGGGGCTGTTTTCCCTGGAGCATCAGAGGCTGAGAGGTGACCTTATATAAAGCCGTGAGGGGCATGATAGGTAAATAGACAAAGTAATTTCCCCAGGGTGGGGGTAATCAAAAATTAGAGGGCTTGGGTTTAAGGTTAGAGGGGTATGATTAAAAAGTGAGTGAAAATGCAATGTTTTCACACAGAACATGTTGCATGTATAGAATGAGCTGCCAGAAGAAGTGGTGGAGGCTGTTACAATTATAACATTTAAAAGGCATCTGGGTGGGTATATAAATAAGAAGGGTATAGATGGATATGGACCAAATGCTGGCAAATGGGACGAGATATATTTAGGATACCTGGTTGGCATCCTAGCCGACCAGGAGTCTGTTTCCATGCTGTGTATCTCTAAGACTGTATAACACTGAGGTATTTGGGTGGGATTTCATTGTTAAATTAACTTGTTCAATTGACATCAAAGTAAAAGGAAGAATTTCTAGAATATGTTCTGAAGAATTTCCTTGGCTGGTGTATCTCTATCCAACTAGAAAGATGGGCTGGATATGGTACTAGGAATAAATAGGGTTAAGTTTCTGTCACTTGGAACATTTGGGTAAGAGTGATTATTGCAGCAAGGTTTAAATGAGTCCTGGAGAAGAGCAAGAAACAATACAAAGTAGAATTTCTAAACTGAAAGTAAACTTACTTCAATGGGATTAAAAGAGATCTCCCAAAGTAAAATGGAATTTAAGTTCAAAGGATAACAGTAACAGGAAAAAGTGTGATTGTCAGCTGGATACATTCCAATAAGGGTGAAAGGCAGGAGAACCAAAACTAGAGTTCCTGGCATATGAAGGAAATGTATGATTTATTTCAAGCTTTTTCAAGGAAGAACCAGCCAAACATAATTACAGGCTCTTATAAAGCATGTTTTGGTTGCGCAATTTGGCTATAATGTCGCTGAAGAATTAGGACACGGCATTTTCACAAACACTTACCTCTGTTCGCAGTGACATGATTCCAGCAACGATCGTTTTGCACCTTTCATTCTGCGCCTATGTCAGCACCGAAGTGTCTGCGCCATTCTGTGTATGGGATGATGTCAGCTGCTGTCAGAGCATGTGAGAGGTACAGTACTATATATTGAGCAACTTCATCTCAAAAATTAAACTAATAAATGTTCATTGCTCTCCCCCGAGACAAGAATATTCTTGTATAATTCGTATATAAGCCCTGTATAGGTCCTGCTGCAAGACTGCATTATCCTTATACATACCATATTTGCCATTCTTATTTGCTCTGGTACCTGCATATTTCACAATCTACTCCCAGATTATCTTTTTTTTTGCAAAAAGAATGTTAGCAAGAAGTGTCCTGATGATAAAATTGCAGGTGGTGAATGCAAAATAAAAGCTATAACACTGGAAGAGAAGCTAGATGTTATGAAGTGTTTTTAGCATTAGAAGAGAACATGTGATACAGCTTGCTTAACAGGAATAAGGGAATTGGTCTTACTCACCATTAGACGCAACGCTGAAAAGATTAAAGCAAGCTGTAATGCTGGAACAAGTCTGAGTGCCAGCAAATCTGTGATGTCATAGTCAAAGGAACTTGAGGAGATGGAGAGGCTTCTAAGTGTTTGGATAGAAGATCAGACAAAAAAAGTGACCTGGGAAAATGTTTCTTATTATAAAAGAGAAAGCTTTTTCCATTAATGAAGAGCTGAACAAAAAAACTCAAAATCCTGCAGATGTGCCTGCCTTTAGTGCTATCAGTGGGTGGTTTGCTGATTGTAAGTACCGCAATACATTCCATAATGTAAAGTTAATTGGTGAATCTACCTGTGCTGACGAGGAGCAGGCACTGGCCTTTCATCCCTTGGTAAAAAAAAATTGATGAAGAACACTACACCCTAGACAAAATCTTAAATTTGGATTAGACAGATTTATATTGGATGTGAATGCCAGCAAAAACCTACATTTCTAAGAATGAAACACATGCTCCAGGCTTTACAATGGCAATGGATCATATGACTGCTGGTTGCAAATGCCACTGGATGCTTAAAGCTTAAGCCTGTGCTGGTATACCACTCTACCAATCCATGAGACTTGAAGAGTTACCTTAAGTCTACTCTGGGTATCTACTTCAGATCAAGCAAAAAGGTTGGATGACAGGACAATTTTTTCTGACCTTATTGTTGATATTTTGAATGATGCTTTTAGACAGTACTGTAGGCAAACAAATTTGGATTTCATGGCTCTCCACATCCTGAATAATGCACCAATCCAACCTGCCAAAATCGGTGAGCTTTCTGAAAATATCAGCGTGCTATTTCTACCTCCAAACACAACTTCTCTCATTCAACCTAAGGCCAAGGTGCAATATCAGCTTTTAAAGCTTATTATTTAAGATGCACATTCAAGAGGCTGATTGCAGCTACCGATGGAGATAATGAGAATGGTGTTCTTCAATTCTGGATGAGCTTTAACATCAAGAATGCTACTGTCTTTATTGTGAAGGTCTGGGGTAATGTCAGTAAGGACTGCCTCCATGCAGTTTGGCAGCAGCTTCTCCTGCATTTTTCAAGATTTTAAAGGATGTGAACCACCAGAAGAACTCCCAAAAACCAAAGAGCAGTGTTTTGCCCTTGCAAAGCTGCTTGGTTTTGAAGAATTGGCAAATGAGGATATTGAACAGCTGCTTGATTCCCATTGTGAAGACCTCTCTACAACAGCTTATCACTGAGGGGTAAGTGGAAGCTGGAGGTGAAAAGAATGAAGTCCAGGATGCAGCACCACGAGAGTTTTTGGGTGACCATCCTCAAAGGCAGACTTCAGGACAGACAGCAGCGAAAAGTGGCCGAGCAGAGGCACTCCTATACACACACATACACACAGACACACGTATATACAGACACGCACACAGACACTCACACACACTCCTACAGATACACACACTCCCACCCTCACACAACTCCTACAGACACACACACTTTCACACACACACATGCATCCTCTCACAGACGTAGACCCGTTTACACTCACACAGTCACATATATACACTCTCTCTCACACCCACAACCTCCCACCCCAGATAGACAGGCAGACACACAAAAGGCCATATGCACACATATGTTTGTGGGGTGAATTTGTACTTGCAGAGTTACATTGTACATTACTCAAAAACTGCATGAATCCATATAAGAATCTGGTAACTCACTTTTTAGATTAGAATCAGTCTAAACATTATGGCACAGACAGAGAACACAGGGGGCTAACACCTTCAACATCTTATCTGGCTGATGCCAATTGTTACAGTTAACCTGAGAATGTAACTTTTAAAGAAAGTTTTGTGGTTTACATATGAGAGAAATGAAACTATCATGGACATTCCAATAGGTGAGATATTCAACAAACAATCAAGATATTTTTCAATGTATAATTTCAGTTATATCACACTGCTTTCCCCTTTTTCTTCAGTCTTGAAGAAATTGTTCATAGGGTGCCAGTTGATATAATTTTGAGTAAATTGCTACCCTGCTGCGTTCTGCATTTTAATTCTAAGATCTGCAACGGCCTCTACTATAACCTGGTGTTGTGTGATTTTTAACTTTGTACACCCCAGTCCAACATCAGCATCTCTAAATCATTTCCATTTCTCTTTTGCCTTCTATCCTGAGGGAAATTGAGAGGCCGTTGCAGATCTTAGAATTAAAATGCAGAACGCAGCAGGGTAGCAATTTACTCAAAATTATATCAGCTGGCACCCTATGAACAATTTCTTCAAGACTGAAGAAAAAGGGGAAAGCAGCAAAAACTGGAATGCCTTTTTTAAACCAACCCCCAAGAAAGAGTCAGAAGGTAATCAACCACAGCCATCAACTTCTGTAACCACAACTGCATCTGACCGGGTTTATGATGATGACCCTCTGTCCCTGAATTAACAGTATGTTTTTCAATGTAATGTGTTAAATTTATTTTTGTTTCGTTAATAAATATGATGTATACTTTCATTCACGTAGTGCTAGAATTTGTGTTAGGCAAAAGTGAGGACTGCAGATGCTGGAAACCAGAGTTTAGATTAGAGTGGTGCTGGAAAAGCACAGCAGGTCAGGCAGTATCTGAGGAGCAGGAAAATCAACCTTTCTGGCAAAAGCCCTTCATCAGGAATAGAGCATATAATCTGTGTTAGGCTGTTGGGTGATGTTTGAATGATTGTGAGTGATATTGTTTGCTGGTCCATCCTTAACGTCACTTTTCCCATAGGTCCTATTATTTCTATTAAACGATTTTCAATTAAGCAAAGTTTTGCTGGAATGCAACTACGGCATTACAGAACTACTTGCAGTTGAGAAATGCAGTCAAGATAGAGTCATAGAGTCATAGAGATGTACAGCATGGAAACAGACCCTTCGGTCCAGCCCGTCCATGCCGACCAGATATCCCAACCCGATCTAGTCCCACCTGCCAGCACCTGGCCCATATCCCTCCAAACCCTTCCTATTCATAAACCCATCCAAATGCCTCTTAAATGTTGCAATTGTACCAGCCCCCACCACTTCCTCTGGCAGCTCATTCCATACACATACCACTCTCTGTGTGAAAAAGTTGCCCCATAGGTCTCTTTTATATCTTTCTCCTCTCACCCGAAACCTATGTCCCCTAGTTCTGGATTCCCTGACCACAAGGAAAAGTCTTTGCCTATTTATCCTATCCATGCCCTTCATAATTTTGTAAACCTCTATAAGGTCACCCCTCAGCCTCCGATGCTCCAGGGAAAACAGCCCCAGCCGGTTCAGCCTCTCCCC
Source organism: Chiloscyllium plagiosum (assembly GCF_004010195.1). NCBI lineage: Eukaryota > Metazoa > Chordata > Chondrichthyes > Orectolobiformes > Hemiscylliidae > Chiloscyllium > Chiloscyllium plagiosum. The sequence goes on from NC_057742.1 coordinate 43,586,237, forward strand.
ATAGCTCAAATCATCCAATCCTGGCAACATCCTTGTAAATCTTTTCTGAACCCTTTCAAGTTTCA
>NC_057742.1:43586333-43647384 GCF_004010195.1 Chiloscyllium plagiosum
TCCTATCTACCTGCAACTCCACTTTCAAGGAGCTATGAACCTGCACTCCAAGGTCTCTTTGTTCAGCAACACTCCCTAGGACCTTACCATTAAGTGTATAAGTCCTGCTAAGATTTGCTTTCCCAAAATGCAGCACCTCGCACTTATCTGAATTAAACTCCATCTGCCACTTCTCAGCCAATTGGTCCATCAGGTCCAGATCCTGTTGTAAACTGTGGTAACCTTCTTCGCTGTCCACTAGACCTCCAATTTTGGTGTCATCTGCAAACTTACTAACTGTACCTCTTATGCTCGCATCCAAATCATTTATGTAAATGACAAAAATTAGAGGAGCTAGCACCGATCCTTGTGGCACTCCACTGGTCACAAGCTTCCAGTCTGAAAATCAACCCTCCACCACCACCCTCTGTCTTCTCCCTTTGAGCTAGTTCTGTCTCCAAATGGCTAGTTCCCCCGTTTTCAATGAGATCTAACCTTGCTAACCAATCTCCCACATTGAACCTTGTCAAATGCTTTACTGAAGTCCATATAGATCACGTCTATCGCTCTGCCCTCATCAATCCTCTTTGTTACTTCTTCAAAAAACTCAATCAAGTTTGTGAGACATGATTTTCCACGCACAAAGCCATGTTGTCTATCCCTAATCAGTCCTTGCCTTTCCAAATACATGTACATCCTGTCCCTCAGGATTCCCTCCAACAACTTGCCCACCACTGATATCAGGCTCACTGGTCTATAGTTCCCTGGCCTGTCCTTACCGCCCTTCTTAAAGAATGGCATCACGTTAGCCAACCTCCAGTCTTCCGGCACCTCATCTGTGACTATCGATGATACAAATATCTCAGCAAGAGGCCCAACAATCACTTCTCTAGCTTCCCACAGAGCTCTCGGGTACACCTGATCACGTCCTGGGCATTTATCCACCTTTATCCGGTTCAAGACATCCAGCACTTCCTCCTCTGTAATCTGGACATTTTGCAAGATGTCACCATCTATTCCCCTACAGTCTATATCTTCCATGTCCTATTCCACAGTAAATATGGATGCAAAATACTCATTTTCTGCGGCTCCACACAAAGGCCGCCTTGCTGAACTTTGAGGGGTCCCATTCTCTTCCTGTTACCCTTTTGTCCTTTATGTATTTGTAAAAACTATTTAGATTCTCCTTAATTCTATTTGTCAAAGCAATCTCATGTCCCCTTTTTGCCCTCCTGATTTCCCTCTTAAGTATATTCCTACTTCCTTGATACTCTTCTAAGGATTCACTCGATCTATCCTGTCTGTACCTTACATATGCTTCCTTCTTTTTCTTAACCAAACCCTCAATTTCTTTAGTTCCCTATACCTACCAGTCTTTCTTTTCACCCTAATAGGAATATACTTTCTTTGGATTCTTATTATCTCATTTCTGAAGGCTTCCCATTTTCCAGCCATCCCTTTACCTGCAAACATCTGCCCCCAATCAGCTTTCGAAAGTTCTTGTCTAATACCGTCAAAATTGGCCTTTCTCCAATTTAGAACTTCAACTTTTAGATCTGGTCTATCCTTTTCTATCATTATTTTAAATCTAATAGAATTATGGTCTCTGGCCCCAAAGCGTTCCCCCACTGACACCTCAGTCACCTGCCCTGCCTTATTTCCCAAGAGTAGGTCAGGTTTTGCACCTTCTGTAGTAGGTACATCCACATACTGAGTCAGAAAATTGTCTTGTACACACTTAACAAATTCCTCTCGATCTAAATCTTTAATTTTATGGCAGCGCCAGTCTATGTTTGGAAAGTTAAAATCCCCTACCATAACCACCCTATTATTCATACAGATAGCTGAGATCTCCTTACAAATTTGTTTCTCAATTTCCCTCTGACTATTAGGGGGTCTATAATACAATCCCAATAAAGTTATCATCCCTTTCTTATTTCTCAGTTCCACCCAAATAACTTACCTGGATATATTTCCGGGAATATCCTCCCTTAGCTATGTAATGCTATCCCTTATCAAAAATGCCAAAGATGATAATAAAATGAGCAAAGAGAGAACAGAATGTATTAGTACTGTGAAGTACTTCGCTTGCGGAGCTTGTTTCATAAATGTGGCTAGACTGGTAGCTACTGTTGGTGCAAAATGAGGGGGGTGTTGTACTTGCCAGGCAGTGTGTTTAAATTCTTATATTCAACAAAAGAACTGTGAGTCGACTCTTATAAAGAATAATATTCATTTACTAAACACAATTAATATTAGAAGAATAAAGTATACCATAAACTAATGATAAATACTACAAACTATTTTATGCTTTAACTTAACATGGTATGATTCTTTTGGCGGTCTAGGAGTACTCATACTTCTGGACTGATACGACCTGGCCGTATCAAAGAATAAACAATTGTTTGTGTGATTGACAAAGAGTCGTTTACAGGTGCGTGTATTGACCGATCGTGGAACCGAGAGACCCTCCCGGGGTCCAGAGCTTCATCTGGTGCTGTGAATCACTTCAGTACGGATGGATTGTGGACAGCGGTGTAAGAGCTTTGAGTCCTCCGCTCTTGAGTGTAGAAGAATCAGCTGGCCAGATATGAGTATTCTTTTCCATGTGGTTTTCCTCTCATTCAGGTCGCGGCTGACTTGACCCCTTGCTGTTCATCGTCAAAGTCCAGCCCTAAAAGGATTGGTCTTGGTAAGAGTTGGCTGTAAATGATTTTTAAAAAGGAGTCGGGGACTCTCCTTACAGGTCCAAAAGGGATGGTCAAGTGTGTCATTTGAGAAAGGGAATTTGTAGCTGTTAAAAGAGAAAAAGAGGTTTTGATCTTTGGGGCAGAAGTTTGCTTTAAAGACATTAGAATATATAAAATAGGTCGTTCGGGTTCTGAAATGTAATACATTGGGACCCTGACTCTGTGATAAATTGAGACTATAGAATAGGTGGTTCAGGTTCCAAAATGGATTCCCAATGGGACACCAGGCGGTGGTTTAGGTTCTGAAACGGAATGCTGCGTGGACACTGACTCTGTAATCAATTGGTCAAAAAGGAAATGATTGAGAAGTTGTGAATTTTGTTCATTTAAGGCAGATTGATTAGATTAGATTACTTACAGTGTGGAAACAGGCCCTTCGGCCCAACAAGTCCACACCGACCCGCCGAAGCGCACCCACCCAGACCCATTCCCCTACAGCTAACACTATGGGCAATTTAGCGTGGCCAATTCGCCTAACCTGCACATTTTGTTTTGGACTGTGGGAGGAAACTGGAGCACCCGGAGGAAACCCACGCAGACACGGGGAGAATGTGCAAACTCCACACAGTCAGTCGCCTGAGGTGGGAATTGAACCCAGGTCTCTGGCGCTGTGAGGCAGCAGTGCTAACCACTGTGCCACCGTGCCGCCGAAAGAAAAATTTGTAGGAACTGTGTTAAGTGGACTAATGGGTTTATAAGGTAACAGTTGTAGGTCCCGAGAATATAAGTATGTATTTGAAGAAAAAAGTGATTATAAATTTGGGAAGAAAATCTTGTGTTTGGGGATAGAGTTAAGATAAATTCCAATTGTACATTTTCCTGCGTCACAGGCTATTGAAACGCAGACTAAAAACTTGTCCTGGATTAAATAGTGAAAGAGGAAAAATTTAGAGAATGCGCATGTGTCTGTGTGTGTGAAAGAGAGAACGAGAGAGATGTGCTGTTTGTTTCTTTTCAGCCTGTAGAAAATTTAACTCATTGTCTGGTTTGAATGCACATTTGTTTGTTAGTGTTTGAATGTTTGTGTCTTGTTCTCTGGAGCTGCAAACGTAAAATGATGGTCTTGATTAAAGAGATTGTGATTTAGACATTTTAATTTGATTTGAAAATTGTATTTTAAAGATTTAAATTCGCTTTAAAAAGTGTTTTAATATTGTGTTGTCATATCTGTTGAAATATTCATCTGTTTTAAATTGTTTTGAAAATAAGAAATAATGGGAAATTATATAGATTTGACCATTGAGAAAGGTTGTCAATATTATGTGATGTTATGTGAAAAATATTCAGAAAAAGCCCAAAGTTTTAGACAGTTGTTTGTTGAACAAAATGAAAAATTGGGCAATGAATTCGAGCATTGGGAGGTCTGAAAGATTTAGACATGGTAAAGTCAGCTCAACAGCAAACTTGGTGTAAAATTATGGGCTCGAAAACTAAAGAACTAATTGGACTTTGGCATCAATATTGTCACAAACTTTAAGATAATTCTTTACTAGCCTCTTGGCATGAAAATGCCACTAAATTGAGCATCAAATTGATTGAAGAGGGGATTCTTAAACTAGTCGAAGTTCTTAAAAACGAATGTGCACATGAGAAAAGATTACAGTCTGAGTGATCTCTATGTAAATGTAATGACAATACTAAAGAACTGCATAGTTGGCCTTAAATTAATGAGGGAGACTTCGAATATATGGACCTTAATAATTGGACATCGATACTTCCAAGGGGGAAATGTAACTCAGTGGGGATGCTGTTAATAGTCAATGAGGACTCACTGCTGAAGTGACACCATATTTATAGATATAACTAAGGGGTAGAATCTGGCCAGGAAACAAAACAGTCAAGTCTGCAACTGATAAATGTGTAATGCACAGCAGCATCATTGACAAATCACAGAACAAGAGGTAGAGGTGCAAGTAAACAACCTCTGATAGAAAGGAAGTGAAACTGGGACTTCAGTTCCAATAAGCACCAAGATAAAAGCTGCAGCCTGACAGTATCTTACTCCTCTATATCAGTAGATGACTTACTTGTCCCGTCCTCAGTCCCCGATCCCAATCTATTCATCAGGCTCCCTACTGCCGACCCTCCAAAGAGAAATATCACTTTCCAATACCGTATTAGCCCTCCTGCCACCTATTTGCTGATGACTTTTAACTCTACTGCAGGGTTTTATGAGAATTGCTTTAATGGAACCAGTTATGGGTGTGCAATTGTTCATGTTCCACATAACATCTCCTGCCGATTTGAGACTTGTTTCGTCCATTCATGTAAGACAAAGAGGCCTTATACCTCCTGCCCAAAGTATAGAAACAGCTTGCATTCTACTGGCTGGGGGACAACACATCTTATGTGGCTTAAGTAACTGTACCCATCTCCATGTATGGACCCAGAACGGAACTCTTCCCTTGCGCATTTATAGATCTTTTCTTTTTTCAGAATCTGATACTGTCACCAAGATCATGTGCAATAGAGCTAAGGGAGGGCCCAATGGGAACAGGATTCTGAGGACCGATGTCTACCATACAGTGCGAGTGCTCAACAGTCAGGAGTAGGTGAATGGGTCTGGATGGGTTACTCTTCAGCGGGTCAGTGTGGACCTGTTTCTGCACTGTAGGGAATCTAATCTAATCTAATCTTTATCCATTTCTTATGGTGCTCAAGCGGCACCTCTTACAAAATGTCAGCTTTTTACTCCTGTAGACCTGACCAGAACCCTGCTGTAACATTTAAGTAACCTATGTTAACAAATCCTCCATCATATATCCCAAGCCATGCTATTATTTCTTCATCCAAGGTAAAGTTACCAATTTCCTTGTCCTTGTTGGCAAAGATGGTCACCATAAGGTCAGTATTGGAACCCTTTTTTCCCACAACAGTACCTTGTCCTGGCTAGTTGACAAGTTGTTGGAACCTTCATCTGAGGAGGACGTAGCGGTCGGTCTCAGCCGACCTTTGCTCCAAATGGAAGGATTGCAAGGGACTGGGTGACAGAGCGGTAGATGTGATCTATATGGACTTTAGTAAGGCATTCGACAAGGTTCCCCATGGGAGATGGATTAGCAATCTGTCTCCCATGGGGAATACAGGTAGAACTAGCCATTTGGAGACAGAACTGGCTCAAAGGTAGAAGACAGAGGGTGGTGGTGGAGGGTTGTTTTTCATACTGGAGGCCTGTGACCAGTGGAGTGCCACAAGGATCAGTGCTGGGCCCTCTACGTTTTGTCATTTACATAAATGATTTGAATGCGGGTATAAGAGGTACAAGTTAGTAAGTTTACAGATGACACCAAAATTGGAGGTATAGTAGACAGCGAACAAGGTTACCTCAGTTTACAACAGGGTCGTGACCAGATGGACCAATTGGCTGAGAAGTGGCAGATGGAGTTTAATTCAGATAAATGTGAGGTGCTGCATTTTGGGAAAGCAAATCTTAGCAGGACTTATACACTTAATGGTAAGGTCCTAGAGAGTGTTGCTGAACAAAAAAACCTTGGAATGCAGGTTCATAGCTCCTTGAAAGTGGAGTCACAGGTAGATAGGATAGTGAAGAAGGCGTTTGGTATGCTTTCCTTTATTGAGTACAGGAGTTGAGAAGTTATGTTGCGGCTGTACAGGACATTGGTTAGGCCATTGTTGGAATATTGCGTGCAATTCTGGTCTCCTTCCTATTGGAAAGATGTTGTGAAACTTGAAAGGGTTCAGAAAAGATTTACAAGGATGTTGCCAGGGTTGGAGGATTTGAGCTATAGGGAGAGGCTGAACAGGCTGGGACTGTTTTCACTGGAGTGTCGGAAGCTGAGGGGTGATCTTATAGAGGTTTACAAAATTATGAAGGGCATGGATAGGGTAAATAGGCAAAGACTTTTCCCTAGGGTCAGGGAATCCAGAACTAGAGGGCATAGGTTTAGAGTGAGAGGAGAAAGATATAAAAGAGACCTATGGGGCAACGTTTTCACGCAGAGGGTGGTATGCGTATGCAATGAGCTGCCAGAAGAAGTGGTGGAGGCTGGTACAATTGCAACATTTAAAAGGCATTTGGATGGGTGTATGAATAGGAAGGGTTTGGAGGGATATGGGCCAGGTGCTGACAGGTGGGACTAGATTGGGTTGGGATATCTAGTCGACATGGACGGGTTGGACCGAAGGGTCTGTTTCCATGCTGAACATCTCTATGACTCTATGACAATACAGGTCACTCAATAGCTGGAGAATCCTGAGTACCCTGAGTTTGGGAGGATTGGCAGGGATAATAAGTCAAAAGAACCACAATTATCTCATCTCCATCCTGGCCATTCTAGGAAATAAGACCAAAGAGACTCTGGAACAGATTAATCTGCGATTGTCAGATCTGGATCTTTACTCTATGCAGAATCAGTTCTCCTTAGACTATATACTAGCCCAGGAAGGTGGGGTCTATACAATCGTCTAAGATAAATGCATTATGAGCATTCCCGATTACACTGGCAACATTGCTAAGATACAAGACGAGATCCAGGTGTTCCCTGATGGAATGACTGAAAGGACCAATTGGGGAAACTGGGGATCGGGCTCTTGGTACAATTGGCTTATCAATTTACATATGTATATTGGAATTATTCTCCTCTGTCTGTTTGTGGGCATTGCTATTATTAAGTGTTTAATTGCTAAACTTTTGAGCTCCATTAGCGATAGGTTCACCCCAGAAGATGCTCCTTTTGCGATCCGATGGTTTACCCGCATGTGTTGATGGTATTGATAAATGTGACCGGGTGAGCGGCGAAGATGGTGTTGCCGCGCTGGAGGATATTGATCGCTGGAATGCCTTGAAAGACATTCATTTGGATGAGCCTTCCCTTTTAGTGATCGCAGTGCAATCAAAGGGGAAAATGAGGATATGGGAGGTAGGACAAAATGGCTGAAGGAGCTGCATAAAATGGCTTCTGCATTTCTAAATTAAGATTGCACTGAACCAGACAGAGACTAGAAACCATAGACTGATGTAAATCCGGTGAAGATTTGTAAATGCAGACATAACAATATGACCCTAACCATTAATTGCATAAGTAATGGTTTACCCCTAATCACAGGGAAGGACAAATACAATTCTAAGAAATCGTGATAGGCTAAGGCAAAAGTGCATGAGGACCTCATGTGATCTGATTGATTATTACTATGTGATCCTGTTCCATGTCTGACTATGAACAATGTACATAAACTCTATAAGTCATCAGATTAGATTACCTTCAGCCCAACAAGTCCACACCGACCCTCCAAAGAGCAGCCCACCCAAACCCATTCCCCCCTGATTAATGCACCTAACACTACAGGCAGTTTAGCATGACCAATTCACCTTACCTGCACATCTTTGGACTGTGGGACGAAACCGGAGCACCCGGAGGAAACCCACGCAGACACAGGGAGAATGTGCAAACTCCACACAGACAGTTGCCCAAGGCGGGAATTGAACCCAGGTCCCTGGTGCTGTGAGGCAGCAGTACTAATCACTAAGCCACCATGCCACCCCTAAGATTCTTTTGGTGGTCTGGGAGTACTCATACTTCTGGGCTGAACAGAGTCTACTGACCCGGCCGTATCAAAGAATAAATGATTACTTGTGTGATTGACAAAGAGTTGTTTGCAGGTGCATTTATTGACCGGTGGAACCGAGAGACATGCCTGGGGGTCCAGATCAACACCTTCTCCTTTACTGCTTATTCTTGAGTTTTTGCACAGAGTGGGGTTTTGTGGCGATTCTTATCCTTCTGAGTCTTCATGCCCTTTTGGGAGGGTCTCAAGGATCTGCCCATGAATTGATCAGGTTTGATTACCCTGATCAACCAGATTCAACCAGGTGTTGACACATTAATGGCAGGGTGGCCTTAAGTGTTTAATATAGTAGGCAGTGGGTGCATGTAGCCTCCTCTAAATAAGGGTGCTAGGCATCTTCGTGTCTGGTAAATGACTCGATGCTAGATTAGATTAGATTACTTACAGTGTGGAAATAGGCCCTTCGGCCCAACAAGTCCACACCGCCCCGCCGAAGCGCAACCCACCCATACATTTACCCCTTACCTAACACTACGGGCAATTTAGCATGGCCAATTCACCTGACCTGCACATCTTTGGACTGTGGGAGGAAACCGGAGCACCCGGAGGAAACCCACGCAGACACGGGGAGAAAAAACTCCACACAGTCAGTCGCCTGAGGCGGGAATTGAACCCGGGTCTCTGGCGCTGTGAGGCAGCAGTGCTAACCACTGTCCACCTTGCCGTCGCTCTTGACTGTTCTGAGGGTGACATTCCTTTGCCCCCTTCAAGTCCAACTTCAGGTGTGTATTGCAGCGTCTGCAGCTGTCAGGTTTTATTTGCAAACTCTCTGTGGGCAGCTGCATCTTGTCTGGATTCTGCAGCATGGAAATTGACACTGTCACCTTTGTTAAGGCTGGCTTCAATTTCCCAACATCTTTAATTTTTGACCACTTTATCAAAGTTCATCATAAATCATTCATTTTGGGCCATGGGGTGACTTTATTGAGTTCCCAATAATTGATGGTTAAATGCCATGAACCATCTGTTTCCTGACTGGCTAAATTGGAGCATTATTAGTGGAAGCTGCAGGACACAACAGACTGTCAATCTCCTTGGCCACCTCCCTCTCTGCCTGTCTGGGAAACCATATTCTCTTTGCAGTTTCAGATCGGGCCCTTCAATTATCACCTCTCCCAGGTGCCCTCAGTCATGTTGATTCTGTGCAAATACTGCTATGTCTTTCATAGCCAGATCCTTGGTCAAACCAAAATTCTCCTATTGTGCTCATTCAATTAGCTTAACTGCCTGCTGAAATGATTAGGTTCCCTACAGTATGGAAACAGGCCGCTCAGCCCAACAAGTCCACACCGACCCTTCGAAGATTAACCCACCCAGTCCCATTCCCCTACCCTATATTTACCCCTGACTAATGCACACAACACTACGGGCAGTATAGCATGGCCAATTCACCTGATATTTGGCTTGTGGGAGGAAACAGGAACACCTGGAGGAAACCCATGCAGATATGGGAGAATGTGCAAATTCCACACAGACAGTCGTCCGAGGTGGGAAATGATGAGTGGAATATTGCTAACTGGAAACAGTTGCCATATGCAGGAATCTACTAGATCAAAAGTATACTTGCACCAAGTCATGTAATCAATGCCAAATATGTATTCCGCGCCTGGAGGAAAGGTTGATTAAAATACTGTATATACTAATGTATAGGTCAATCTTGTGTATAAAGTGACCCCTTATATTGGCCAATAATTATAAACCTCATGTATAAGTCGATCTCAGTTTTCAGGAGTCCCCACCTGACCATATATGTAACCTTAAAGGGCATGATTTGCACATTTTTGATTTAAATGCAATACCTGCATCATCACAAATATCTACGGTACCTTATGGCATCCTTTGACCTTGACTTCTCGCTGTTGCCTCAGTTTCTTAGAAGTTGGTGACGCGTACAGTTGTGCTTCGAACCTGTTGTAAAACTTCCCCCAACTTTTCCCGACAAAATGGCACCACAAGACACAAGTACACAGCACAGTTTAAACTAAAAGCTGTTTGAAGTTGCACAGAAGACCAACAACAGCATAGCTGCAAGGGAGTTCTGTGTTTCTAAAAACTTGTTTAAGATCGAAGGAAAAGAGCCACACAGTTAAAGGTTATGCCAAAACAGAAGTATCCTCATTGAGGAAAGCTGAACAAGTGGCCACAACCAGAGGAAAACATTGCTAATCAGTACCACCTGAATGGAAGCATTGGGACTCAAAAATATATAAGAATTCACACCAAAAACAAAGCAAAAAAAATGGATTCAGTCATTTCAAAGCCAGTGCTGGTTGGTGCAGTAGGTTTACGAAAAGGTATGATTCCATCCTTAGACAGAAAACCAAGTTTGTCCAATGTCTACCTGCAGAACTTAATGACAAGTTAATTGGGTTCCATCCATTGGGTTTTGCTATGAGTATCAGTTTTTTGATGTAAAATGTTTATTTATTATTAACTGTTTCATGCGGTCTTTTCAAATAAAATAGTACCAGTCTATTTTTTTTAATGCTCCTTGATTTTATTTAATGAATTGTGTGTTGCTGATATGCCTATTAACTTTTGTATATACTAGTATGTGTAGACCCACATGCTCTTTATGGTACTACCATAGCAGGCAGAATGGAGATAGTTATTTTCCAGATAAATATTTAATAATGGCCATAATTCTTTTTCCTTTTGTTGTTTATGATTTTTATGTAGAGATCTGTCTCTTGTTTGTCCATTTTTTGACTCATGCCAAGCATGATTTTTAACCCTTCAAAAACTACACCTCATGTATAAGTCATCCCCCTAATTTCAGCTCAAAAAAAGTCTTCAAGAGTTGACCTATACAAGAGTATATACAGTAGCAGGATGCTGGGATGCAATGTTGCCCAGTTTAAATACTATTGGTTCCGTTATGCATCCTTCCTGCACATGGCCAGTAAACGCACTTAAAACATTAATCTCTGTGGTCCACAAGGGTTGATTATTAAATCAAGAGGTGTTCAAGGTTGTGCGGGAACCTCCAGTATCCCAAAGAAATTCTACCTCACAATTGACTAGTGGTCTATCTACACTATCTCACTTCATGTTGCAGAACAATAGTGGGGAGGCAGAATCTGGCACCGTCATGCAGATGCCTCATAGTTTGGGAGTGGGAGGTACATGTCCATGGCATGGATTGGACCCTGCATAAATTGGGCCATCTAACAGGTGTTGGTAACTCCCTCTGTCACCCCTTGGTCCTGCTGCGGTTTGGTTGTCCGTGTGGCTGAGTGTTGCTACTCATGGGCTCTACATTCTTATGCATATTGTCCTGTGCGCTTGTAGTACAAGCACCATGCTGGCTGTCTGGTGTCCCCTTGCTGTGTCCCTCAATCTCTCCCTGCATGTGGCTGCGTTGGGTGGAACTGGGTTCCTTTGGTGAGTGTTTCTCTGTCTTCCTTCAACCTGGACACAGGTTGGAAGTTCAGAAAGAAGCATTTTCCCTCCTTTTTCTGCTTTGTTTTTATTCAATTCATGGGCTTCTCTCCCCCACACCTGGGACATTCTCCTGAGCACCCATACCTCATTGTGGCTTGGCTAAGTGGAATCAAAATTTCCACAGACCTTCTTGCTCTCTTTGGTGATATGAAAAACCCACTTAGCTGAGTCAGCCTCAGACAACTGACCCTTGTTTTAAGTCTCCGTAGACTCCTGTAAAATGTATCCATAAATGACTGGCAAAGACAGTCGTGTGATCCCCTTCTTTTGTCTGCACTTGTTCACAACAGCCAATTGCCGGTAGGATTGCCTTTTTCATGCCAGTGAGGGTTCTGTCTCCTACACTTAGTGTGTTGGGCTCATGGACTGCATTGGCTGGCTTAAACATATTGCAATGAATTTTACTTCCTCTCTGGTCAAGCCCATATAAAACCTTCTGCTGAGTGACCCTTTCAATGAACAGATCAGCTGATTGTTCGAATTCAGGAATTTTGTTCGCAATTGTGCCACCATACATGGGGTGGTGTATGTGATTGCTGGGGCTTTAGCATCCCCAACCCATCTTTCGGTAGTGATTGGACTCATCGCGACAGGGAGTGGCCCCAGAGATGCTGAAGGAGTTGACTCCTTTGGGAAGGATGGGGGTGAACCCCAATTATCTGTGCACATGGCATACTGCTGTGTGCCTTCCCTGAGCAAATCCTAGTCAATCTCTTGTTCTTCTCCTTCCTCCCTAACTTCTCCATGTGCACAAAATGTCCCATTGTGGAGTGAGAGCTACGTTTTTAATTTCTCAATCTCCTGCAGGCACTGCTGCTGCAATCTCCTGCTGCAACCTGCTTCTTTTCTCTGTATGCCTGATGCAGGATGCTGATTGCTGCTTGCAAATCTGTATATTTGTTTCTCAACTGCCTCATTTCCTTCTAAGTGGCCTCTTTGGCTGACATTGCATGCTGGGTGTCTTGGTATACTCCTTCACACTGGGTTTGTAATTGCCCCATGTGTAATCCTGGCACCTTCCCCTGCAACCGGAGGAGGTGCAAGACTTGCGCCCACACCTCCCCCCTCACCTCCCTCCAAGACCCCAAAGGAAACTTCCATATCCGCCACAGATTCACCTGCACCTCCACACACATCATCTATTGCATCCTCTGCACCCGATGTGGCCTCCTCTATATTGGGGAGACAGGCCGCCTACTTGCGGAGCGTTTCAGAGAACACCTCTGGGACACCCGGACCAACCAACCTAACCACCCTGTGTCTCAACACTTCAACTCCCTCTCCCACTCCACCAAGGATATGCAGGTCTTTGGACTCCTCCATCGCCAGACCTCCTCTATAATACAGATATTTTTCAAGTTGTCACCATCTCTTTGCCCACATTCTGTATCTTCCATGTCCTCCTCCACAGTAAATACTGATGCAAGTTACGTGTTTACTATCCCCCCCCCATCTCCTGTGGCTTCACATGTAGGCTGCCTTGCTGATCTTTGAGGGGCCCTATTCTCTCCCTAGTTACCCTTTTGCATTTAATGTATTGGAGACTCCTAAACCCTATTTGCTAAAGCTATCTCATGTACTCTTTTTGCCCTCCTGATTTCCCTCAAGTAAAAACACTGTTTTGCGAAGAGTAGGTCATGCCTTACAAACCCTATTATGTTCTTTGAGGAGGATGATAGTAAAGTGATTGATGTGGTGATGCAGTGTATATGAATTTCAGTGAGGCATATCATAAGGCTCCCCACAATAGGCTATTGCACAAAATACAGAAGCCTGGGATAGAGGGTGATTTAATGGCTTAGATAAACCGCTAGCTGAAGGACGACAGAAGGTGGTAGTTGATGGGAAATGTTCATCCTGGAGTTCAGTTCCGAGTGGTGTACTGCAAGGATCTGTTTTGGGTCCACTGCTGTTTGTCATTTTCATAAATGACCCGGATGAGGGTGTAGAAGGATGGGTTAGTAAATTTGCGGGATGACACCAGGGTCAGTAGAGTTGTGGATAGTGTCAGAGGATACTGTAGGTTACAAAGAGACATAGATAAGCTGCAGAGCTGGGCTGATAGGTGGCAAATGGAGTTTAATGTGGAAAAGTGTGAGGGGATTCACTTTGGAAGGAGTAACAGGAATAAAGAATACTGGGTTAATGGTAAGGTTCTTCATAGTATAGATGAACAGAGAGATCTTGGTGTACATAAGACCCCTGAAAGTTGCCACCCAGGTTGATATGGTTGTTAAGGCATATGGATGTGTTAGTTTTTGTTACTAGAGAGGTTGACTTTTGGAACCATGAGGTCATGTTGCAGCTGTACAAAACTCTGTTGCAGTTGGAGTATTGTGCACAGTTCTGGCCACTGTATTATTGAAAGGATGTGGAAGCTTTGGAAAGGGCTCAGAGGAGATTTACCAGGATGTTGCCTGGTATAGAGGGAAGGTTTACAAGAATGAGGGACTTGAAGCTGTTTTTGTTAGAGAGAAGGAGGTTTAGAGGTGACATAATTGAGACATATAAGATAACCAGAGGGTAGTTAGGATGGACAGCGAGAGCTTTTTCCCTTGGATGGTGATGGCTGGCACGAGGGGACATAGGAGTGATAAATATAGGACAAATGTCAGAGGTAGTTTCTTTACTCAGAGTAGTAGGGGTGTGGAACAGCCTGTCTGCAACAGTAGTAGACTTGCTAAGTTTAAGCGTGTTTAAATAGTCATTGGATATACATATTGGTGAAAATGGAACAGTGTAGGTTAGATGGGCTTCAGATTGGTTTCACAGGTCGGTGCAACATTGAGGGCTAAACGGCCTGTACTGCGTTGTAATACCTTTAGACTGTAAAGGATGCTCTCGCTCGCTCCTGTCTATACCTACCATATTCTTCCTTCTTTTTCTTACCCAAAACCTCAATTTCTCTAGTCGTCTAGCATTCCCTACACCTACTAGCCTTTCCTAGTAGGTGTAGGGAATGCTAGACGACTTAATTTAAAACTTCAAGTTTTAGATCTGGTCTATCCTTTTCCATCACTATTTAAAAACTAATAGAATTATGGTTGCTGGCTCCAAAATGCACCCCCACTGACACCTCAGTCACCTGTCCTGCCTTATTTCCCCAAGAGTAGGTCAAGTTTTACACTTCTCTACTAGATACATCTACATACTGAATTAGAAAATTTTCTTGTACATACTTAATAAATTCCTCTCCATCTAAATCCTAACACTACCTGTTAAAACACAATACCTCATATTCTCTTCCTCACAAGGACACAAATGTACACATATAAGTGCGTGTACATATGTGAGTGTTTTGGTGGAGTGAAAGTCATTGAAAGCAGTTCAATGGTTCCTGTTTGCAGGATCTGCTGAGGTGATTTTTGTCCAGCTCATATTGCTGCTTCTTAGTCTTCCTTCTCTGGAGGCTTTCACTAGTGTGCATGGTGCAAAGGGACTGATTCACATTTAATTAAGATGTCAAAGACCGGTTATAAAAGCTTATAGCAAACAGCTGAAAGATAAACTGCTTTTTTTTCAGGCTTCAAGTGGCTTTTACTGCAGTGAATACAGACAGTGCCTGAGCTGTTTGAGACCTGAGCCTTCTATCATGTTCACAGTCCCAAATTGTTCAGTCACCTGTTGAACTAGCTGATATCTTAATCATAGTTGTTGACAGGCACAAGGTCTTTGTCATCAATAAGTGGTCACTACTCCACAGATGAATCAGCTTCTTGTTTCCAGCCAAAACTCCACATGTACACAAGCCTTTGACTCCAGTTCATCTAGCAACTACACTTCAATTATTGTTTGAAGCAGTAACTGTGAAAATGATGCTTGCAATGAGTGTAAGGTTACTTGCTTTTAAATCATGCAGTAATCCTCCAGTCATCCCTGGTTTGAAAACAATTATTTTCTTATTCAAGTCCAAAATTACATATTCAGAGAAATAAAACAACAGGGTCTTTACATATCTCCATACTTAAGAAAATTGAAACACCATCAACCAATAACAATGCTGTTTTATTGGTCCCAACACTCCAACATTCTGGCTCATGGCTGTAAGAGCTGCTCCCTTTTTTGAAATACTTTTTTGAAACATAGGTACTGAGTTAGCCTGGAGCAGTGTTTTTAGAGCTGTAAGACTGGGCTACTTTCTGGGGCTGTAGATTGCTAAGGAGCAAAGGTGGCCTTTCGTAGCATGGTGTGCTTTTCCTCTCGGATGTGGGAGATTAGGAAGAATTTCCATATTACTGATGATTATGTCTGCAGGAAGTGCATTTATTTGTGAATCCTATCAGATCACATAGATCAGTTGGAGTGGCAATTAGAGACAATGATGAAATTACAAGAGCAATGGATGGTAGTGATATGAATTAGGAGGGAGGCAGGTAGTGCATGAGTCTCCTGTAGCAATCCCCCTCTCAAACAAGTATGGTGTTTTGGAAAACATAGGGGGTGATGGACTCTCAGGAGAACATAGCACAAACAGCCAAGTTTCTGGTACTGAGAATGGCTCAATGTAACAACGGGTACATCAGCTTCCAAGCAATTGATTATGATAGGAGACTCTCCAGTCAGAGGCACAGACAAATGTTTGTGTGGTCAGCCACAAGAAATCAGAATGGTATGTTGTCACTAGTGCCAGGATTAATGATATCTTGGAGAGGGTGCAGAATGTTCTCCAAGAGGAGCACCACACTCTGACTCCTTCCGACAGGATACTGACCAGAACTGACAGTATTGCATCTGCAGTCTAACCGACATTTTATAAAGTTATATATAAGACTTCCCTGCTCCTGTATTCTATGCCCCAACTAATTAAGGCAAGCATCCATATGCCACCTTCACCATATCTATCATTAATAACAGCTTCAGGGAACTGTGGAAATGAAAAAGGTCCCTTTGTTCTGCAGCAACCAATGGGGATCTACCATTTATTACATATATTCTTGCCAATTAAGTATCCCAAAATTTAATCCATACCCATGAGGATTAAATTCAGTTTGCCATTACTGTGCCCAATCTTTCAGCTGCAGTCTGCTGTTGTTCAGTTGGAGACCACTCTCCTCATTATCCATATCACCAATTTTCATGTCATCTGTAAACATACTAATTATATATATTCACTATTCCGGTCCAAATTGTCCATGTACATAAACAGCAAGCATCCCAGCATCAACCCCTGTTGCACACTACTGCTCACAGGGTTCCAATCACTCTTTGCCTTCTATTTGAAAACTAACATTGGACCTGGTTTGCCAACTTGTCTTAGATCCCATGGGCTCTTACCTTCTGGACAAACTTTCCATGTGGTGCCTTGTTAAAAGGCCTTATTGGAGTCCAGGAAACCACATTAACTACACTACCCTCATCCATTTATAGGTTTTTTTTGTAAAAGACTGAGTTCTAATTATTATGCAGTATGTCCATTAAATAAATCTCTGCTAACTATCCCCAGATCATTCCCTGCCTCTCCAAATGTGATTGATCCTATCCTTCTGAACTTTTCTTCCCAACAATTTCCCTAATATCGATGCCAGACTAACTGATGTGTGATGAACTCACCTATCCTTGCTGCCCCGTTTGTACAAAGGAACCATATTAATATCCACCAGTCATCTATCATTTCACTTTTGGCCAGTAATAGCTGCCTGGGATACCTCAATTTTAATTTTTTTTTTAGCAGGCATAAGGTTAACAAGGGGAAATTAGTGCGTTTTAGAACCTTACCATCCCAAATGAAATCCCCACCTACAATATCTTTTTCTCGTGTATACAGATGAAAAGTAGTCATTTAATACCGGACCCACATCCGCAGGCTCCACACTCAGGTTGCCCCTTTGGTCTCTAATGGGTCTCACTCTTTGTTGGCAATCCTTTTGTTCTTAAAATGTATTTTTGAAATGCCTTGGAGTTTTTGATCTTATCTACCAAAGATATTTCACGGTCTTGTTAAAGTACAGACCAGGTTGCTATACCTTAATAATTCTGGTTTAAAAAAAAGTAACAAAACTCAAGGTATAGGTAAACGATATTGGGGCAGCACGGAGGCAGCACTGCTGCCTCACAGTGCCAGAGACCTGGGTTCAATTCCCACCTCAGGCAACTGTCTGTGTGGAGTTTGCACATTCCCCCAGTATCTGGGTGGGTTTCCTCTAGGTGCTCCTATTTCCTCCCATAGTCCAAAAAAAAAAGTGCAAGTTAGGGGAATGGGCTATGCTAAATTACCCGTAGCATTAGGTGAAAGGGTAAACGTAGGGGAATGGTCTGGGTGGGTTGCTCTTTGAAAGGTTGGTGTGGACCTGTTGGGCCGAAGGGCCTCGAATCAAATCGCTCATCATTTGCCAGTGGTTATAAAACTCCAAACCCTTGAACTCCTCCATAACATTTTTTGGGAATGTATTATGGCCAAAGGGGAAGACTAGAAAGTTTACAGGACCTACTGAGAAGATTTGTGCTATAGTGACTATGCTTCTTTTGTTCGGAGGCTTTAACTGGAGGTTTCTTCACTTCAATTTCTGTAATCATCCTTCAAGCTTAAAAGTTGGTTTTACTGCCAAGTGTGGAGAGCTGATGGCTTCTCTCTAACTTGTTCAGTGTTCAGTCACTACATCCAAAACATAACACTTCTCTCCATTGAGACTGCCAGAGCTCCTGCAATTTTCCAGCAATTTCAGATTGCCAGCATCTACAGTTCTTTTGTTGTGGTTTTCTTAAAAAAATCTACACAGCTAAGCCACTCAGGTTGTTGGCAGAAGATTTGGTCATCATTAATAACTGATCACTAGTCTAGACTAAAACAGATTGTTTGTACAAACAAAGTCTCCATACACACAAATTTCTAAGTGGCAGCTGCTTGAAAAAGCAGCAATGTAAGCTATGCTGGCAATGATGGTCAGTTTACTTGGTTTGAAACATGCAACAGTCCTCCACTGATCTTTAGTTTTTCTAAAAAAAAAAAAAAAAACAACTTTTCATTTTAACTGGTTCACAATCAAAAAAATGAATAAGCCATAGCCTTTACAATTAAAAAGGACTATTGAGTGTAGTATGGAACCATTCTCTATAGATAAAACCTTCTATTCTATTTCTGATAGATGTTAGCAGCAAAAAACTTGACTTTTTCCTCAAAACACATTTTGCCATTTGTTTTATGATCAAATGGAATTACTTTTTTTAAAAAAAGACAGGAAGTAAATACATGTACATTGGAAATAGATTTAGTAGGGCATGTCAAGGTTTAAAAAAAACAAAATTTTACTGCAGTTTATTTTCAATATATTTTGAAAGACACAAGGTCAATCTGCTCAACATACAGAAATTGAAATAGCATTTCTCAATTACTTCATACTGCAGTGGGAATCTCTGATGTGATTGTATCCAGGGGTTGCCAGTGACAATTCATTAAAGAGTCATATAGTTCTTCACTTTGTTCCATGAATTGTTTGTTAACTTCATCAATATCCAACTTGGGATCTGGATCTTGAGGAAAAAAAGGATTGTCATTTCAGGTTTTTTTTGCATAACTGAATTTTCATACCACAAATTCACAGGCTTGCACCGAAGATTCTAATGTCAACTCATGTTCTGCAATGAAACAGACTGCTCCCAAAGGTTTAGCATAAATCATTTCAGCTAATGTATGAATTTCTATTTGTTTTGTCTAAACAATAATGTCAGTTTCTCTGCCAATTTGAATGGTTGGTACTCCAACACTTTCTGGTTACTAGAACCTTTCATGACAGGACAATAGCCACTTGTTGCCCATCCTCAATAGCCCCTGAATGGTGGCAGCCAGCTATCAACCTTGAACAATTGCAGTGCAGGCAAGTTCCAGGGTTTTGATCAAATAACAGTAAAAGGAACAGAGACTTAGTTCTAAATCAGGGTAGCATGGGGTTTGGAGAACTTTAGGTGGTGTCCCCAAGAACCTACCCTCATCCTTCTATGTGGTAGAAGAATTTCTTCTATTTAAAAAAGTACTATTTAAAAAGCCTTAGTAACTTACGACAAAGCATCTTGTAGATATAGTCATGCTGATGCATTTTTGGGGGATGAGAAAGCAAGAGCATATATAATGTCGTGGTGGAGTAGTGCCAATTAAGTGGCCTGTTTTATTCAGACAGGGGTTCACATTTAGGTATTTTGGTATTCCGGTATTCCATTTCATTCCTGATGTCCATTTCCAACACAGAAGGTGGGAGGAGAGTAGAATTAATCTACAGATTTTTTAGCTAATCAATCAGTCTTAGTTTTTTTTAAAAAGTACTTCAGTAGCCAAAATAGCTGGCCCAGTTGTGCTTCTAGTCAATTGTAATCTCCCAAGTTGGTGAATTCAGCAATAGTAATGCCATTGGCAAAGGATATGTTTCTCTCACAGCCTAGCTGTGCTACAATAATGACAAGGGTTAATGACACAGGATGGGTAATCAACAGGCTTAAAAAGGTGAGAGAGTAGTTAATAAATTGCAGCTGGTACACTGGATTAAAAGACTTGACAAAAAGTCTGGAATTAACAACTAGTTTCAGTAATAGTGACCATAAAAACTATAGTTTGTTGTTGTGTAAACTCATGTATTTCACGAATGGCCTTAGGCAAAAACAAAATCTGCCTGGCATCCATTCTTCGTTTGGCTTACATATGACTTCAGAAAAATAGCAATGTGGTGGAGCCTCAAACACCCTACCAAACCAATAAGGTTGGTATTACCATAAAATTTAAAAGTGAAACAACCCATCCAACATCAATTTAGGCACCACAACATCACATTCACTATGCCATTCATGCACCTAGTGGTTCATTTTACCCAAACAATTATCATTCCCTGTCATCTTGCAAGCAATACCTTGATTTTATACCCCTCATCCATCAAGTTAAACTTTTTCTCTCTATCCGAGGGTGCTTGTGAGAAGCAGCAGAGGAGGATTCTGGGAGAAATTAGCTCAGTTCCCACAACTCAGAAGGGATAATGTACAGCACTGGTGCTCAACAGGAAGAGCATCCAGGAGGACAGTAGTGAAGATATGGAGGAAGACTTTGGAAGATTTCTTCCTACTAGCAGGATGCAAAAAAAAGGAAAGATCTAGTAGGAATAGCCATTTTGGAGAGGGGCAAGGAGTTTGAGGCACTGCTTTTGAAGTCAAAGTGCATGCTTTAAAGTGTCTGGCTTCACTGAGGAAGGACAGCAGAGTTATGCCACAGGTGAGGTGTTTTTTTTAAACTCCAACAGTTACTAGAGGTTGTAGTAAGCAAATCATGAATGGTGTACTGACAGACGTGGGAGATCAGGGAGAAGTCAAGTGCCCTGACAATATCTGCAGGAAATGTGTCAGTGTCCAGCTTTGTTCACACCTCATGGATCAGTTGGACTCACTGAGAAGCATAAAAGGAACTAAAGATCCATTGAAATGATACAACACAGAAGGAAGCAATTCATCCCAACTTATCCACACTAACCCAAAGACACTTGGACAACCTCAAATTCAATCTTACTTTATATTGCAGTTTATAGCATGAGGTGCTGATCCAGGTACTTATTGAAAGTATTTATGGTCTCTGCTTCAACTCAGGCAGTAAATTGCATACACTCATCACTAAAAATGCAGTCCCCTTTAAATCCTCTGCTACTTAGCTGGAATCTGACTTTTGGTTTTTGAACGGTCAAGGGAAACAGGTTCTTGTCTACTTAGATATGCACACCTCAATCACGTCACCCCTCATCCTTCTGTTTCAAGGAAAACAATCCCAATCTCTCCTCAAAGCTGCAATTCTCAAGTCTTGGCAACATTCTAGTAAATCTTCTCTCCACAGCAATTACGTCCTTCCTATAATATGATGACCAAAACTGCACACAATACTCCAGTTGTAGTCTTATGTAGTTTCATCATTATATGCCTACTTTTGTATTCTGCACCTTTGCCACAGGAGTATTCAAATCCCCCTTTATAGCTTTGTTTACCCATAACACTACTTATGCACTTGCATACCAAGACTCACTTCTTGCACTAATGAGGTCAGAAATCAGGTAATATAGTTGACTGCAGGACTAAACATTAAGTGTAGGAGAGAGATTCAGATGTCTGGATCGTTGTGATCACTGACTTCAAAAGCAGTGCCTCAAACTCCTTGCCCCTCTCCAAAATGGCTATTCCTACTAGATCTTGCCTTTTTTTTTTCATCCTGCTAGTAGGAAGAAATCTTCCAAAGTCTTCCTCCATATCTTCACTACTGTCCTCCTGGATGCTCTTCCTGTTGAGCACCAGTGCTGTACATTATCCCTTCTCAGTTGTGGGAACTGAGCTAATTTCTCCCAGAATCCTCCTCTGCTGCTTCTCACAAGCACCCTCGGATAGAGAGAGGAGGTTTGTTAGTTCAACTTAAGGTGAAACCAGTGTGGTGGTGGTGGGGAAAGAAGGAGGAGAAGAATCCAAAGCAGTCAGTCAATCAGTATTTGAAGGTTAAGTCAAACAATTCTAAGAACAGGCAGGGTGAGGCCAGTTTCCTGCCCACACCGCTTTCTCTTCACTATGGATGTGCAGTTCTTCTACACATCATATCCCTCAAGGATGGCCTCCAGGCTCTCCACGTCTTCCTGTGGAATAGTCCCATCCAGTCCCCCTCCACCAATAACCTCCACCTTGCTGAACTGGTCCTCACCCTCAACTTTTCCTTTAAATTTCAGTTTCAGTACTGTACCCCAACTCTTGTGCCGTTACATAAGAGTAACTGGGGCAGCTCATCACCTTCACCCACAACTTCCATCCAGTCCTCAAATTCACTTGGTCAATCTCGGATACCTCCCTCTCCTTTCTCAACCTCAAACATTTCACTGGTGAGCATCCCACATGCCCACCTATTTTGAACAATGCACTTTTTCTTCCTCTGTCATCCAGACAACCCTCCGCTGTACCACCTACATTCCCTGTTCCACCACTCTAAACCAAGGAGGGAAGAGTGCCCCTTTGTCCTCACCTTCCAAACCACCCTGGTCTCCACATCCAACGTCATCCTCAATACACTTTCATTAACCCCAAAACAGTTCCCTCCAGCAGTCCTTGGTTCACAAACTCCCAGGTACCTTCCCCTACAAAAAGCAAAACCTGCCAGTACACCATCCCCCTCACCTCGATCCAGGGCCCCAAACAGTCCTTCCAGGTGAGACAGCAGTTCACGCTCTAACCTAGTTTACTGCATCAGGTGCTCCCAAAGTGCTCTTCTCTACATCAGGGAGACCAAATGTAACCTTAGGGAACAGCTCACCAAGCATTGCAGCTGGGTCCACAGGGGCCAACTGGACCCCCCAGTCAATGCCCATTTCAATTCCCCCAATCACTTCCTTTCTGACATGACCATCCTTGGCGTCCTCCATTGCCAAAACAAACCTCAGCGCCTATTGCAAGAACACCACCCTATCTTCCACCTGGGCACCCTCAGCCCAGAGTTCTCAGATTTCAAATAACCTCCCTCCCCAACCCCTAACCAGGTTGTACCCTTTACTGGTCTTCACTTATTCCCACTTGATCACCCTGCCCCCACCTCTCTAGCTGCAGCTCCCCCACACCCACCCCAGTCCTGAAGGGTTACACCTGAAATGTCAGCTTCTGCACCTACTGATACTACCTGGCTTGCTGTGTTCTTCCAGCTTCCTGCCAGGTCAAAGAAGATAGCTGGACTGGTGGTCTTAAGTGTATTTATTTTAATGAAAAGGTGTAAATGGGGAAGGCAAATGAGCTGAATGCTTGGATCAGTACATGGAACTGATATTTTAGATTACAGGAAGCTTCCATATTGCTGAAATGGCCACCACATCAAAGTCTCAGGTACCGACCCAAGTTCACCCACCTAATTCTGGATGTTCCTGATGTTGAAGTAGATGCACTTCAAACCACTTTCCACCTTTCTATAAACCTCCCAATAGTTGGAGATGTAAAAGAAAGGATAGCAAAGATGATTCTGGATTGGAGCGAGTGTAACAGGATAGATGCCTTTAACTTTCCAAATATTGATTGGAAAAACTAAAGTTTGAATACTTTAGATGGGTCAATTTTTGTCCAATGCGTGCAGAATGGTTTCTTTACACAGAAAGGCAAGACTTGCAATATATCAGGCATGGAGGAATGTAAAATGGATGGGGGAGTTGTGTCAATGATTAAGGATAATGTCACAGCTGCACCATGATGATATCATGGATGACACATTCAGGAATAAGAAAGGTCCACACATTATGATCATGTTACAGTAACAGGCTTCTGAATGGGCCGTAGGAATAGAGGAACAGATATGTCGGCAGCTGTAAAGAACATTTGTTCTCCTGCATGCTCCTAACTACCCCATAATGACTGGGACTCCTTAGTATCAAGGGTGTGGTGCTGGAAAAGCACAGCAGGTCAAGCAGCATCGACAGTTTGGGCATAAGCCCTTCATCCAGAATGCAACTTGTGGACTGTGGGGCTGAGAGATAAATGGGAGGGGGAAGGTAGCTGAAAATGCAATAGGTAGATGAATATGGGGGAAGGTGATAGATAGGCAGATGGGAAGACAATGGACAATGCCGAGTTAGAGGTTTAGGACTGTGATAAGGTGAGTTTTAAGGTGGAAATTCAGGCAGCTAGGATGGAAGCTTAGTGCTAGAACAAATAGTTATCTCTCTGGTTTGTCGCCCGTGCTACGTGCTAGCGAGTAGAGGAATAGGGAGGAGTTGAACACATGGCTACAGAGATGGTGCAAGGAAGGTGGGTTCGGACATCTGGATAATAGGAGCTCATTCTCTACAACAGGCTGGTTTACACCTGAACTAAGAGTACCAATATCCTGGGAGGGGGATTTGCTAATGCTCTTCATGAATTTGAACTAATTCAACAGGGGGATGGGAACCTAAAATTGTAGTTTCCATGTCCAGGAGGTTGAGTGGAGGGGTCAGAAATAAGGTTTCAAGGTTACAGGAGTTCACTGGAAAGTGGTTTGAAGTGCATCTACTTCAACATCAGGAACATCCAGAATTAGGTGGGTGAACTTGGGTCGGTACCTGGGACTTTGATGTGGTGGCCATTTCAGCAATATGGATAGAGCAGGGACGGCGATGGTTGTTGCAGGTTCGGAGATTTAGATGTTTCAGCAAGAACAGGGAAGATGGTAAAAGAGGGAGAGGTGTGGCATTGTTAGTCAAAGCACAGTATTATGGCAGCAGAAAGGACATCTGAGGACTCCTTAGAGATAGTATGGACCGAGGTTAGAAATGAGATGTCACCCTGTTGGGAGTTTTCTATAAACCTACCAATAGTTGGAGATGTAAAAGAAAGGATAGCAAAGATGATTCTGGATTGGAGCGAGTGTAACAGGATAGATGCCTTTAACTTTCCAAATATTGATTGGAAAAACTAAAGTTTGAATACTTTAGATGGGTCAATTTTTGTCCAATGTGTGCAGAATTGTTTCCTTACACAGCATGTAGACAAGACAACAAGAGGAGAGGCCACATGGGATTTGGTACTGGGTAACAAATCTAGCCAGATGTTAAATTTGGTGAGTACTTTGAAGATAGTGGCCACAATTTGGAGATGTTGACTTTAGCAATGGAAAGGGATAGGCATATACAGCAAGGCAGGAGTTAGTGCTGGGGGAAGGCAATGATGATGCAATTAGGCAAGATTTAGGATGGGGAAAGAAACTGGAGGGGATAGGTACAATTGACGTGTGCAGCTCAGTCAAGGAACAGCTACTGCATGTCCTTGATAGGTATGTACCTGTCAGGCAGAAAGTGGTCAAGTGAGAGCCTTTGTTTACTAAAGAAGTTGTCACGACTAAGAAGGAGTCTTATTTGGATAAGACTTGAAGGCTCAGTTAGGATGCTTGAGAGTTACAAGTTAGCCAGGAACGACCTAAAGAGAGAGCCAAGGAGGAGCCAGGAGGGGACATGAGAAGTCATCGGAAAATCAGATCAAGAACAATCCTACAGCTTTCTTTCGGTATATCAGGAATAAAAAGAATGACTCGAATAATTAGAGCCAATCAAGGGCAGTAGTAAGAAGTTGTGTGTGGAGTCAGAGGAAATAGGAAAGTGTGAAAGTGAATTTTGTGAGTATTCACGCTGGGAAAAAAAAGAGACAATGTTGTCGAGGAGCATGAGATACAGGCTACCAGAGTAGACAGGATTGAGGTTCACAAGGCGGCAGTGTTAGCAATGCTGTAAGTGTGAAGATAGATATGTTCCCAGGGCCGGATGGGATTTATATTAGGATTCTCTGGGAAGCTAGGGAGGAGATTGCAGAGCCTTTGGCTTTGATCTTTATCTTGTCACTGTCTACAGTAATAATGCCAGAAGAGTGGAGGATAGCAAGTTTTGTCCCCTTATTCAAGGAGAGGAGTAGAGACAACCCTGGTAATTACAGACCAGTAAGCCTTACTTTGGTTGTGGGTAAAGTGTTGGAAAAGGTTGTAAGAGATAGGATTTAATTATCTAGAGAGGAATAAATTGATTAGGGCATAGTCAACATGGTTGTGCCTTACAAACCTAATGGAGTTCTTGGAGAGGGTGACCAAACAGGTGAATGAGGATAAAACAGTTGGCGTATAAGGTTTTCAGTAAGGCGCTTGATAAGGTTCCCTACAGTAGGCTATTGTAGAAAATACAGACGCATGAGATTGAGTGGTTTGGATCAGAAGTTGGCTCTTTGAAAGATGACAGAGGGTGATGGTTGATGGGAAATGTTCATCCCAGAGTTCAGCTACTAGTAGTGTACTGCGAAGATCTGTTCTGCGGGCACTGCTGTTTGCCATTTTTATATGGACCTGGACAAATGTGTGGAAGGATGGGTTAGTAAGACTGCAGAGGACAAGGTTGGTGGAGTTGTGGATTGTGCTGAAGGATTACAGAGAGACATAGATAAGCTGCAGAGTTGCTCCTCATCTTGGGAGGAGCAACAGAAATGCAGAGTACTGGACTAATGGTAAGATTCTTGATAGTGTAGATGAGCAGAGAGATCTTGGCGTCAATGCACTTAGATCCCTGAAAGTTGCCACCCAGGTTGATAGGTTTGTTAAGGAGGCATACGGGTGTGTTTGCTTTTATTGGTAGAGAGAGATGGAGTTTGAGCAATGAGATCATGCTGCATGGGTACAAAACTGGTGCAGCCACATTTGGAGCACTGCATAGAGTTCTGGTCACTACATTATTGGAAAGATGTGGAAGCTTTGGAAAGGATTCACAGGAGATTTACTAGGATGTTGCCTGGTATGGAGGGAAGGTTTTACGAGGAAAGGCAGAGGGATTGGAGGCTGTTTTCATTAGAGAGAAAAAGGTTGAGAGGTGACTTAATTGAGACAGGTAAGACAATCAGTGGGTGAGATAGGGTGGACAGTGAGCCTTTTCCCTCAGATGGTGATGGCCTGCACGAGGGGACATAGCTTTAAACTGAGGGGTGGTTGAGACAGGACAGATATCAGAAGTAGTTTCTTAGATAGTAGGGCGTGGAATGCACTGCCTGCAACAGTAGAGACTCGCAAAGGTGAAGGGCATTAAAACGGTCACTGGATAAGCATATGGATGAAGATGGAATAGAGTAAGATAGATAGGCTTCAGACTGGTTCCACAGGTTGGCACACTGTTAAAGGGGCAAAGGGCCTGTACTGCTCCATGTTCTAGTAGATGATATTTATGGAGGTACAAGTAAATTTCTTGGAAGATATGGAAGGATCCTTGGATCTTTTGGGGCTTTGGACAAGGGAAAGGGTGGGGGTAGAAAACATGTGGGTGCAGGTTTTGCACTTGGCAATGGAAGGTGCCATGAGTGGGGTGTGGATCTGACAAGGGAGTCAGAGAGGGAATAGTCTCCAAAACACTGATAGGGGGTGGGGAGGGAAATATTATTCCTCATGGTGGGACCTGTTTATAGGTGATGGAGGATTGTGAGATGTATATGGAGGTTGGTGGGGTGGAGGGTGAGAACCTTGGGTGTGGTCTTTGTTCTCTGAAACAATCCCTCCCAATGCAACATATCTGGGACAACTGCACCAACCAACCCCACCGTCCAGTGGCTGAACATTTCAACTCCCCAAGGACATGCAGGTCCTGAGCCTCCAACATCACCAAACCCTAACCATCTGATGCCTAGAGGAAGAATGCCTCATCTTCTGCCTTGGGACCCTGCAACCACACAGGATTAATGTGGATTTCATCTCAGTTATCTCATTTCCCTGCCTCCCACCTTATCCAAGTCCTAAGCCTCCAAAGCAACACTGTCTTGTTGACCTGTCCATCGTTGTTCCCATCTAGCCACTCCATCTCTCTCCCAACCTATCATCTTCATCTACCTATTGCATTCTCAGCTACCTTCCCCTCCTCCCCAAATTTATCTCAGCCCCAGACCCACAAGCCTCCTTCTGGATGAAGGGCTCATGCCCAAAGTGACGATTCTTCTGTTCCTCGGCTGCTGCCTGACCTGCTGTGCTTTTCCAGCATCACACTCTCGACTCTGATCTCGGTCCTCACTTACTCCCTTTGTGCCCAGGGCTCAGATGGGGAAAGAACTTCAGAGGTACTTTTGATAAATATGTAGACAGTCCGACTAGGGGAAGGGGGCATATAGACCTGGTATTGGAGAATGAGCCTGGCTAGGCTGAACAAAGTTTCAGTGAGGTAGCATTTTGGGAACTGTTATCATAATTTCCAAGTTTTAAATGGTTGTTATGGGTAAAGACCAGCCCTCAGGTTCAAGTGCTAAATTGGAGGAAGCCAATTATAATATTAGGCAGGAACTTATGGTTAGTAGTTTGACAGTAAATCCACAGGACATGTGGATTTAATCAGAGTTCAGGACCAGCATGTTCCTGTGAAAAGTGAAGGATGAAGGTTGCAAGATTCAAGAACCCTGAACAGAAACTGAACGAACGCTCGGTTAAAAAGAAAATGTCAGAATCAAATAAAGGCCTTAAGCAATGTAAAAGGAAGCAGGAAGAGGTTTAAAAAGGAATTTGGAGGGTTAAAAAAAAAGAGGGGCCTTGAAAAAACTTGGGCAAGTAGGATTAAAAAGGAGAATCTCATGGCATTTTAATATAGGTGCAGGACGGTAACTAGAGAAAGGATAGGTCTGTTTGCACAAAGCCAGAAGGAGCGGAGGCCCTTAAACAAGTATTCAAAAAAAAAAAAGGACATGGGTGAGGGCAAGATTAAGAAGGGAATGTCAATATTAAAGATGTGTTGTAGGTCTTGAAAAACATCCATGTCAATAAGCCTCCAGGACCTGATGTGATCTATTCCAGTATCCGGTCGTTGGATAGAGATTGCTGGAACCTTGATAAAGATCTTTGTATCCTCTAGTCACAGGTAAGGTCCCAGAGAACTTGAGAACAGTCAATGTTGTTCCTTTAAGAATGGCAACACTAATAATGGAGGAAGTTTTAGGCCAGTGAGCCTTACATGAGCGATGTGGAAATTGGAGTTTCATAGGAAAGGATTTACTTGCTATTGGGGAAAAAAAAAGACTTATTATTAGGGATAGTCAGCATGGCTCTTGAGAGTTCTTGTCTCAAATTTGATTGAGCTTAGAGGAAGAGATGATAAATGCTTAGGGTAAGGCAGTAGATATTCCTTGCATGGACTTCACTAAAGCACTAACAAAGTCCCTCAGAATAGGCTGGTCTAGAAGACTAAGCAACATGGCTTCCATGGTGACTTGGCAAATTGGTATAAACTTTAATCAAAGGAGACAGAGGGTAGTTGCGAAGGGGTGTTTTTCAGACTGAAGATCTGTGCTCTGTTGTGTTCTGCAAGGTCCAGCGGTCAGACCGTTGATTTATATCTACATACACAGTTGTGTGCTGGTCTGATTAGTAAGTTTGCAGATGACAAATTCATGGAGTTGTAGATAGTGAGAAAGATAGTCAAAGAATGTAACAGGATATAGAACTGGAAGACTAGGCAGAGAAACAACTAGGGTTTAATCTGAGCAATGCATTTTGGAAGGTCAAATGCGAGAGAGAAGCCTACTGGATGTCTGGGCAGATTGGTGTACAGAGAGATCTTTGAGAGTTATAGATTTGCACCCTAAATGGCAACCTGAGTGGATAAGATGGTAAAAGGCAGCTTCCAACCAATGAAGGCAAGTGTGTTGTATCGGAGTGTAAAAGTCAGCCAGCCAGTCATGTTGCATATGTATCAAAACCTGTAAGCCACATTTGGCATATCATGTGCCATTCTGATCACCACACCAGGATGGATGTTAAAGGTGTTGGAGAGGATGCAGAACAGATTGACCAGGATGTTCCCTGGATTGGAAGATAGTAGCTGAAGACAAACCTTGGATTGTTTTCACTACAGCAAAGGCCAAGGGGTGAGTTGATGGAAGTATATAAACTTGAGAGTGACAATATGTACTCCCCCGCATCCCCCACCACCCCAGGCTGTAAAGATTTTAAATAAGGGGGCACAATTTAAATGAGAGGGGAAGTTTAAAGGAAAGTGTACCAGGCAAACTTAATTTAAAAAAAAAAAAGGGCTGTAGGTGCCTGCAACATAGTGCTGGGGAAGTGGTAGAAGCAGATACAATGAGAGTGTTTCAGAGGCACTTAGACAAACATGAACAGGCAGGGAATAGAAGGATATGGTTCATATGTAGATGAATAGAATTATTTTAGAATGGCATAATGGTTGTTGCTGACATGGTGGTCCGAAAGGCCTATTCTTGAGCTGTATGTTTTATGGATGGCAAAAAAAGGGTGGTCAGGCAACTGGATACTAAAATTGTTAGAATACATGTCTTGACTCCCTGGCACCAATTGCAGAGCCTGGACAACCTGTGTATGCCAGTCATTTACAGGTAAGCTAACAGTGTGGGCCAAGTGACAGTGAAGACCTTTTATCAAAAATCAACAACCAAATGTTAGTACAAGGCTGGTGTACATGAGGGCTAGTTAGTGGAGGGAGTCAGGAAATGCCCTGGGCAACAAAACTGGCTGAATGCACAAAGGGGCAGAATTTAAATTCTATGAATGGAAGGAAGAAAGTGAAAATCCAGGAAGATTTTGTGGTAAACTCCAAATGAGTCCAAATTTAAACTTAGCTTAAGGAAACCAGTCGAGAATTTATGAAAAAGCAGTCTGGTGGCAGAAGTGCCTGGTAGATTAGTAATCTGGATAGAGGCTAGACACTTAGTTGGCTTTGGGGGGGGGGGGGGGGGGGGTGTGGTTTGTCATAATTTATGACCAGCAAGGAAGAAAGAACGAACAGGTAAGGAGTACCAAAAAGTATGAGGAAGCATTATGATAGTTTATATGGATACCAGCAATATAGATTCTAAATTTGTGAAGGAAGTAAAACAAAAGATACATAATTGGAGAGTTTGATTCATACAGGAAGGCATCAGATAAAAAAAAATAGAATTAGCATTGTCCCACAGGTGGAATGCACAAATTATTTCCCAAATGGTACATAAAGAGCCAAGACCAGACTTGTAGTGATGGTATTTGCACAACTGAATGACCAGGAAGAGAGCTTGGACAAATGTCAATGAGAGGGGAGGGTGCTGGATATCTTTAAAATGCACTAAAGTGGATAATTCCCAGGACCTGATCAGGTGTACCCTAGAATTCTCTGGGAAGTGATTGCTTGGCCTCTTGCTCAGGTATTTGTATCATTGATAGTCAGAGGCAAGTGCCAGAAGACTGGATGTTGGCTAACATGGCACCACTATTTAAAGAAAGGTGGTAAGGACAAGCCAGGGAGCTATGGACTGGTGAGCTAGATGCCAGTGGTGGGCAAGTAGGAGGGAATCCTGAGGGACAGGATTTACATATATTTGGAAAAGGTAAGGACTGATTAGGGATAGTCAGTATGATTCATGCAGAGGAAAATCACGTCTCACCAACTGAGTTTTTTTTGACAAGTAACAAAGAAGATTGATGACGGCAGAGTGGTGGACATGATTTATGAGGACTTGATTAAGTGTTTGATAAGGTTTCCCTTAGGAAACTGGTTAGCAAGGTTGGATCTCATGGAATAAAGTGAGATCTAGCCATTTGGATGCAGAACTTGCTCAAAAAAAAAGGTAGAAGACAGAGGATAGTGGTGGAGGGTTGCTTTTCAGCTGGAGGCCTGAAATCAGTGGTGTACCACAAGGATTGGTGCTGGATCCACTACTATTAGTCATTTATATAATGACCTGGATGTGAGCATAAGAGATACAGCTGGTAAGCTTGCAGATGACAATAAAATTAGAGGTGTATATGGACAGCAAAGGTGGTTATCTCAGTGTACAATGGGATCTTGATCAGATAGACCTTTGAGCTGAGGAGTGGGCAGATGGAGTTTAATTCAGGTAAATGGGAGGTCCTGCATTTTGCAAAAGCAAAATCAGAGCATGACTTACACACTTAAATGTTAAGATCCTCGTGAGTGTTGCTGAACAAAAGATGTTGCAGTGCAGGTTCATAGTTCCTTGAACGTAGAGTTGCAGGTTGATAGGATAGTGAAGGAGGAGTTTGGTATGCTTTCCATTCTTGGTCAGAGTATTGATTACAGGAGTTGGGAGGTCAGGTTACGGTTGTACTGTTAGGCCACTGTTGGAATATTTGTGCAATTCTGGTGCCCTATCAGAAGGATGTTGAAAGGGTTCAGAAAAAGGTTTACAAGGATGTTGCCAGGGTTGGAGATATAGGGAGAGGCTGATTAGGCTAGGGCTGTTTTCCCTGGAGCATTGGAGGCTGAGGTTACCTTAGAAGTTTACAAAAATCATAAAGGGGCATGGATAGGATAAATAGACAAGTATTCTTTCAGGGGTAGAGGAGCTGAGGACTAAAGCGCATAAGTTTAGGGGGAAGAGAGGAAGATATTAAAAAAAAAGGGAGCTAAGCGGCAATTTCTTCCTCACAGAGGTTGGTGAATGTATGGAATGAGCTACTAGAGGTGGTTTTGGATTCTGGTGCAATTGCAGTATTTAAAAAGGCATCTGGATGGGTACATGAATAGGAAGGGTTTAGAAGGATATGGGCCAAGTGCTGACAAATGGGACTAGATTAGGATATCTGGTTGGCATAGACAAGTTTGACCAGAGGGCCTGTTTCTGTGCTGAACATCGGAGTCTATGACGTAACAACTGGAAGACAGACAGTTTGAAGTTGTTCCTCTTGCCCTTGAGCAAGGATGTCTAAGTAGGACATTTGCAAGGGCACATAAAAAAGGCCTTTTTAAAAGCTGCCAAAGACTCAAGATTTTAAGCAGAGACATTATGGAGTTAACCTAGTGTAATCAATGGGCTAAATGATGTCTCCAGATCACTTCCACCTCAAGTTGCTAAAAGGAAACATGGTGGAGATTGCCTTAATTGTCAAAATATCCAAGTAACAATAGGTGCCAGAGAATTGGTAGATGGACCATTATATACTGGTAAGCATAAGGACTGCAGGCTAGTTTATCCTCAAGTGAGGAAGGAGAGAAAATAACAACCAGGGTTTTAAAAAACAATTTTGAATTCAAACTTTTCTAAAAAGCCACAATTTGCATGAAAGTGTTTACTTCAGAAAATTATGTACAAAAGGTAAAGTTGATGAACTGAGTCAGGTAGGTAACTAGAGACCATTCAACAAGGTTACATTCCATCTTACCTCCTCGGATGCTGCTGTGCATTTCCAGCACCACTAATCTCCAGCATCTGCAGTCCTCACTTTCGCCCTGTTCTCTATACTATACTTCTCTACAGCCCTTGTCCTTCACCACTTTGGTATCAAACTTGGGTACCTTACACTTGGCATCCCAATCAAAACAAATTTTAAAATCATTGTGTAAATGGTCATGGCCCAAGCAGTGATCCTAGCAGAGTACTATTAATTGGAGAGTCAGGCTTACCAGCACAGGAGGTGGTCTTTTGGCTCTTCATGTCCACGCTGGTTATTGAACCTATGTAAAAGTCACAACTGTAGCCCTGATGATTTATTTTAGAATAGTTAGGAGGACCAAATGGGTGTTTTTGAGCTGTATGATTATAGCAACCTCAGTAACTTAAGGGTACTTGTTTACTTGAGAATTTTCAGAATTCACAAAGTAGAGAATCGAAAACTCCTGCTCCCAGAAAGCAAATGAAGAATTGAAAAAAATCTGTACTTAATTTCTGGAATCAGGTGTACGTATGAATGAATGAATTAACGATAAAAAGCAAACACCCATATCTCAGGAGGAATTCGTGTTGCTTTGGAACAGAGCAGTTCTGTGAAATACTTGACTGCAGATGCATATATACTTCAGTGCTGAGAAAAGTATATAGTGTAACTACATTACCTTAAAGAAAGGAGTGAAGGTTAATCCAAGACTGGACATTTGGGATAAAACTCTGAAGAGGACTTGGAAGGGAAGTTTAAACTCAATTGAGAAATAACCTAATAGGGCACCATGACGATAATTTTGAAATTTCAAATACATATTGCACAGAGAAGAACACATCATAGCCACTGTAAACAGCCATTACATTTTCAGAGAATCCTTATGGTGTGGAAACAGGCCTTTTGGCCCAAGTCCACACAAACTTTCTGAAGGATAACCTACCCAGACCTATTTCTGTACATTTACTAATGCACATGACCTACACATCCCTGAACACTATGGATAACATAGCATGACCAATTCAGCTGATCTGCACATCTTTAGATTGTGGAAGGAAACCAGAGCACCCGGAGAAATCCAGACGACACAGGGAGAATGCACACACATAGTCACCATGAGGCTGGAATTGAACCCAGGTCCCTAGAGCGGAGAGGTAGCAGCATTGAACAGACACCATGCTACCCCCTTTTTTTTGGAATGCAAGTAAAATAAAGGGACAAAATGCAAGATAACAAAATGCTCAGTCACTAAGATTACATCTCAATTTAGTCCGAAGTAGTACAAGGGTATATTTTCCCCAGAAAATATGATTTAAATCAATCTCAACAATAACTGAAATATAGCACAGAGGTGCTGATACTGGACTAGGGTGGACAAGGTCAAAAAGTAGCATGACATCAGGACATAGTTCAAACAGGTTTATTTGAGATCACAAGCTTTTGAACTACTGCCCCTCAGACAGGTTCACCCCTGATGAAGGGGCAGTGCTCTGAAAGTATGTGATTTCAAACTATAATCTAGTGTCAGGTTACTTACGACTTTAAAACTTTAAAAAAGTTGGATTGTACATTTGCTTTCATTTAAAATGAAAGTCAATAAATGTCCAAAATCAGCACAGTAAAGTAATAAAGAATGGCTTATTTCTGTATGTACATTGCATTCCATTTCCATTAGCTAAGCTACGGATTCTTGATATCAAACTTGAAGTTTGACCATATAATAGTTGGGGCACTGACAGATTAGATTTGTCTTTAAAGATCTTGACTCACTTAGCTCTACATGTGGATTCTGTGAAACCAGCAGTTTTCACAGTTCCTTTGCGAATTTTGCTTGAACTGAAGGAAAGAGACAGTGAGCGATTTCTCATGCGCCCCTTTCAACAGATTTCCACCCTCAATGATTTACATGATACCAGTATTTCTTCAATTTTCATCACTTTACAAACAACTCTAAACATAATTTCTTGAAAGTCTGGAATTTATTTGGTGTAAATACAGTTGCAACGTTGTTATGGAGGGAGTTCCAGCATTTCGACAGTGACAGTTTAAGAACGTGGTGCCACTGTTTAAGAAAGGTGGTAAGGACAAGCCAGGGAACTATAGACCAGTGAGCCTGATGTTGGTGGTGGGCAAGTTGTTGTAGGGTGGAAAGGCAAGGACCAATTGTGTTTGGGACATCATGTCTCACAAACTTGATTGAATTCTTTGAAGTAACAAAGAGGATTGGTGAGGGAAGAGTGTAGATGTGATCCCAATGGACTTCAGTAAGGCATTTGACAAAGTTCCCCATGACAAAGTTCCCCATAGCAAGATTAGATCTCATGGAATATGGAGAGAACTATCCATTTTGACATAGAACTGGCTCAAAAAAGGTAGAAGACAGAGGGTAGTGGTGCAGGGTTGTTTTTCAGACTGGAGGCCTGTGACCAGTGGAGTGCCACAAGGATCAGTGCTTGGTCTGTAACTTTTCGTCATTTACATAAATGATTTGGATGTGAGCATAAGAGGTATAGTTAGTAAATTTGCAAATGACACCAAAATTGGAGGTGTAGTGGACAGCGAAAAGGGATACCTCAGATTACAATAGGATCTTAATCAAATGGGCCAAGGGGCTGAGAAGTGGCAGGTGGAGTTTAACTCAGACAAATGAGGGGTGCTGCATTTTGGGAAAGCAAATCTTAATAGAACATAGAACAATACAGCACAGAACAGGCCCTTCAGCCCACGATGTTGTGCTGAACATTTGTCCTAGCTTAAGCACCCATCCACGTACCTATCCAAATGCCGCTTAAAGGTCGCCAATGATTCGGACTCTGCCACTCTCCCGCAGGCAGCGCATTCCATGCCCCCACCATTCTCTGGGTAAAGAGCCTACCCCTGACATCCCCTCCTATACCTTCCACCCTTCACCTTAAATTTATGTAACACTCTGTTGTACCCGGGGAAAAAGTCTCTGACTGTCTATCTATTCCTCTGATCACCTTATAAACCTCTATCAAGTCACCCCTCATCCTTCGCCGTTCCACCTGGGTGGCAACTTTCAGAGATCTATGAACATAGACCCCAAGATCCCTCTGCTCCTCCACCTTACTAAGAACCCTATCGTTAACCCTGTATTCCGCATTCTTATTTGTCCTTCCAAAATGGACAACCTCACACTTGGCAGGGTTGAACTCCATCTGCCACTCCTCAGCCCAGCTGTGCATCACATCTAAGTCCCTTTGCAGCCGACAACGGCCCTCCTCACTATCCAAGCAGGACTTCTACACTTAATGGTAAGGTCTAGGGAGTGTTGCTGAACAAAGAGACCTTGGAGTACAGGTTCATAGCTCCTTGAAAGTGGAGTCGCAGGTAGATAGGATAGTGAAGGCGGCGTTTGGTATGCTTTCCTTTAAATCGGTCAGAGTACTGAGTGTAGGAGTTGGGAGGTCATGTTGCAGCTGTACAGGACATTGGTTAGTCCACTGTTAGAATATTGCATGCAATTCTGGTCTCCTTCCTATCGGAAAGAGATTGTGAAACTTGAAAGGGTTCAGAAAAGATTTACAAGGATGCTGCCAGGGTTGGACGATTTGAGCAATAGGGAGAAGCTGAACAGGCTGGGGCTGTTTTCCCTGGAGCGGAGATGGTTGAGGGGTGACCTTATAGAGGTATACAAAATCATAAAGGGCATATAGAGTAAATAGACAAAGTCTTTTTCCTGGGGTCAAGGAATCCAGAACTTGAAGGCATAGGTTTATGGGGAGAGGGGAAACTTTTTCCACACAGAGGGTGGTAAGTATATGGAATGAACTGCCAGAGGAGTGGTACAACTGCGACATTTAAAAAAGCATTTTGATGAGTATATGAATAGGAAGGGGTCAGAGGGATATGGGCCAGGTGCTGGCAGGTAGGACTAGATTGGGTTGGGATTTCTTGTTGGCATGGATGGGTTGGACCCAAGGGTCTGTTTCCATGCTGTACATCTCTATGACTCTATAAACAGCAATATTTGTCAAAGTCAGGCTGTGGGGAGCTTGGAGCAGAATCTGCTTGCTCTCATCCTTCTAGAAAGCAGTGGTTTTTAGAATTCCTACATTGTGTAAACAAGTCCACACCGACAGTCCAGAGTCTCCCATCCAAACCCCTGATTAATGCACCTAATCTATACATCCCTGAACACTATTGGCAATTTCGTATGGCCAAATCACTAACTTGCACCGTTTTGGATTGTGGGAGGAAACTCTTGCAAACATGGGGAGAATGTCAGTGTGGGGTTTGTACAGTCACCAGATGCTGGAATCAAACTTGGGTCCCTGGCGCTGAGAGACAGCAATGCTAACCATTGAGCCACCATGGTTGCAGTTTGGAAAGTGCCATCTAAGGACTCTTGGTGAATTTCTGCAGTAAATCTTGTAATAGTACTGTTAGGAAGATCGAGGCACTGTACCTTAGAGTTGAAAAGCTGGCAAGGACTGCCTGACAGCAGTGTTCTGAACATCAATGTAACTTGGTTGAAACCAATAGTACAGCTGTGTTGCTATGGAACACAAAGACAAATTCAAATTCTGCCAATTTAAAATTATACCCCAAGGTACCAGAATCCAATCAAATTTGAATTTAGTATTTTGATAATATTAAAACCAAGTGAAATGATCCGATGTTCTGGAATATAAAACCAGACATTTTGAACACTTGGGGAGAGCATGGCCAATCCACCAACAAGTACAGACTGCCAGATCAGCTCGCAGAAAAAAGGTAATGTCTATGAAGTTTGCACAGAACATCAAAAAGACGAGAGGAAAATCTACAGCTGACTAATTTTGCAAGTTGAATTTTTTTGTAAATCTTAAAAGTTGGGACATTCAAAAAAAACTAGTATTGTAGAGTGGGAGGTAAAACATAGGATGAAGAGAAATGAGTTGTAAATAGTTGGCTTTAATATTCTCTGTTGGACTCAAAAAAGATTTAATTTTTACTTTGAATATTAACCTCTGGCTTGGTTTGTTGCCTCTAATTTTAGTAGATTAGAGCACGAGGTGAATCTTTGTGTGTGGCTGGTTTAAATTAGCAGAGGGGTTTCTCTCATGTCATAACAGCACACACTAGTGCAACTGATTGGTGCTGACGCGGAGTGGTTTTGGTACCACATAAATGAACTCCTTCATCCTAGATGGTGTCAAGTATTGTTGAAGCTGCAGTCCTTTACAGTCAACTACACTCCTTTGACTTCAACCTTTGAGTTTGTGGGCAGGCTTTGGGAAGAGGGGTGGTTGAGAGTTTGTCGCATCTGATCTACTCTTGTAACCACAGTTCTTAAAATGACTGGTCCAATTAATTCTCTGGTCACGTGTTAGCCCCCCAGGATATTGATACTGGGAAATTCAGTGATGGTGATGCCATTGATGGCAAGGGGCAATGATTTGTTTTTCTGAGATGGTGTGCTTCAGGAGGTCAGTGCTGGGTCCATCGTTGTTTGTTATCCAGATCAATGATCTGGAGGAGAAATGTATGAGGCATGATTAGTATTTTACAGATGATACTAAAACAGGTAGTATGGTGGACAGTGAAGAAGGTTATCAGAAATTACAGAACCTTGATCAGCTGTGGAAATGGGCTGAGAAATGGAGTTTAGTATAGATGAGGGCAAGGTCTTGCATTTTGCAAAGACTCAAGAGACTGAGTTCTAGGGAAAGGTTGGACAAACTGGGAGACAGGTGGGAAGAGAATCTTATAGATGTGGAAGAAATCATGAAAGACATCAATTGGCAAATACACTCAGTCTTTTTCCCAGGGTTGGAGGAGGAGAGGACAAGAGGTAAGAGGGGAAAGAATTAAAAAAAAACTGAGGGGCATTTTTTAACCCCCAAAACAGACATTTGTACATGTATGGAATGAGCTGCCAGCAGAAGTGGTTGAGGCATGTACATTAACATTTCAAAGGTGTTTGGACAAATGCAAAGATAGGAAAGGTTTAGAGGATATGGGTCAAACACAAAAGGGGTCAGCAAGGATGGACATTTTGGGTTGAATGGATCAGTTTGGGCCCAAGGGCCTGTCTCCATGCTATATGGCTCTGACTCTTGTATAGTGCAAGAGTCGGTCCAAACATTGTCCAGGGTTTGCTGCTTTTGAGCACATAGACTGTTTCAGTCACTTTAAATTGCATAATGTTCAGCATCATTCAAACATCGCCATTTGACCTTTTGATGAAGCAAAGAACATTGAAACAACTGAAGATAGCTGGATCTTTTCAAATGTACCATACAATCTGAACTGGTTTGTAGTTGCAACTTGGTGCAGGAATAAACCATTAGTCTGCTTTGCCATTCAAGAGATTTAAAAAAAAAAATCATATGGTACTGGGTTATAGTCCAGATTTATTTGAAACTGCAAGCTTTCAAAGCCCACGCTCCTTCCTCAGGTAGTCTCTCACAAACTGCCTGAAGGAAGGAGCAGATGCTCAGTTTCAAATAAACCTGTTGGACTCCTGACACTGGGTTATATAGGTATTTGACTTTGTCCACCCAGTCTAACACTGGCATTGCCAC
Source organism: Chiloscyllium plagiosum (assembly GCF_004010195.1). NCBI lineage: Eukaryota > Metazoa > Chordata > Chondrichthyes > Orectolobiformes > Hemiscylliidae > Chiloscyllium > Chiloscyllium plagiosum. Next base: position 43,626,194 of record NC_057742.1, read on the forward strand.
TGCCACATACTAATCTTTAAAATTCATATGCTTATCAAGGATCTACCTACCTCTAACAAAAAATACTATTTCAACTTTGGAGGAAGAGAGGTTCGAAGATTCTCAGAACTCAAAAAAAAAAAAACCCCTAGTTTAGATTCACCTAGAAGAAATTTCCACAATTTAGGATGCCAGACCAACAGCATGGTGATGATTGCAGAGCCACATGGAACTGGACCAGGTAGGGATAGATTTGCTTCCCTAAAAGTACATTGGGGAAACAGATCATTACATAGTCACTTTAGATTTGATGAAATTCAAATTCTAATTGAACGCCAATCTATTTAGAATGGTTGGAGTTGAACCCACATCACCAGAACATTAGTCTGGCTTACTAAGTGTTACACTTATGCCTGTCAAGATGCCTCACAATTAATAGGTCTCAAATCAACTTACTACTCATTCTCCTAAACGCCACACACACTATTCCACTTTTGCCTCATTAATATCCAGTATAACTGAAACAGGATCTCTTGAAGATTTTTTCCCCTTTGCAAAAGCATTTAGTTTTCCTAATTTCCTGCACAGTATCCTTTTGTGATTCACACACAAACACTCCAGCCACTTTGCAATCGCACACCAGTTACACAGTATGCACTGTTATGTTTCTCCTGCCAAAGCAAATAATTTTATATTTTACCACTTAATACTCCATTTGAAAGATCTTTGCCCACTCACCTATTCCTTTGCTGCTTCCATTAGGTCTTCCTCAAACTTACTTTCCTACTCATTTTTGTATCTTCAGCATTGGATGCATTTGGTATCATTGCCATTCACCTAAGTTAGTTATAAAAATTGTAAACTGCAGAACTCCCGTAGCATCTGTTGTGTACCACCAATTACATCTAGCCAATTAAAAAAGGTGACCCATTCATGGCGGACAGGAAAATTAGCTTACTTTCTTCATGGACATGTTTGGAATGTCCTATGATTATTTATACTCCACCTTTCATGTTGTCCCTTTTGTGCCTGTTAGTGCTCTGGCATTAGCAGTCATAAATCAAAAAGTACAATAATATTCACCACTTATATCCACATCATGACATATTTACTCAAATCACATACTAGGATTTTGTTTTTTTTTAAAAAAAAGTTATTGCATGAGCTATAAATAAATGCAACCTATAACCTACATTTAAAGTCATAGTTGTTATCAATGAGAAATATTTTCAACTTCATGGAGGACCCTGTAATGTTGATACAAATAAAACAATTTTTTTTTAAAATCATTTTTACCTTCCACTGGCTCCTCTTCAGTTTCATCAGGAATTATGGAATTCTGCTGAAACTGAAAATCATTTTCCAGTGAAATGAAGTAACATACAATAAATACATGTCAAAATTCAAAGAAAGAAAAGAGAGACACAGAGAGACACAGAGAAAAGAGAGAAGAGGAGAATGTACAAACTCAGGCACGGACTTTACCTCAGGCAGTTGTGTCATTTCTGTGATCAGGGAAGAGGTTACTGGTGGTGTTTCAGTGCTGCTATATTGTGGGTACCCATAGCTGTAGCTGCCATAGGGATCGTAGCCCCATTGAGAGTAATATTGCTGATAGTACTGTGTATAGTTGTAAGTAGCAGTTGATTGGTATTCTGGCTTGGTCTTCACACTGAAATTACACATTATATCCAAATGAACTCATCTCCTTCAATTGTAATCCAGGGAAGTAACAAAAAGGAACATTCACCTTTCAATCATTGATTTTACAGCATATGACCACAAGTTTCCAAAAATTAGGTTAGGATTTCAGTCATGTACTTCAACAAGATAAAGTTAGGAACATTAATCTGGAAAAGAAACAACATGCATGCAACATCCTTTGGAACAAACATTCAAATGTTGAAATTCAACACTTATTATTCTATTTGTAACTCACCTTTGCCAGTACCAGTACATATTGTGAGCAGTTTCTACATATTCTGCTTGATCACTACAAAAAGCCATGCTTAACTCTCCAAGTAATGAGACACAGATTCACTAGTTAAATAGGAAAAAAAACTGATCAGCTGTAAAGCCTTATCTTTGATTAAGTCTTGATCAATTTACTGACAACCACTTTTATCAATTACACCTGTGAATTATTTCTAATTTGGGAGTTGTAATAAACTAATCAAAATAGCCAGAACTGTTTAAAAGGTCTATTTACACAATTCCAAAGTTAATGAAGATCCCTGGATATTAAGAGGTTATCAAAATCAGGATAAAATATTTTGCAAACATTTTTCTTAAGAATACAAACTTTATTGCATCAAAAAAATTATTTAAATTTTTAGGCATCAAATTATTGTGCTGTCGTGGTCCTTTTTCCTCCAATGAAAGGTTACGTACATTAATTTGTAAATTTAAGAAAACCAATTTCTATAAAACTATTCACAATATGATTTGGATGAGGGAATTGAATGAAATATTTCCAATTTTGACAGAAAAATAAGTGGAACGTGAGAAGGGTGTGAAGAAGCTTCAAGGCAATTTAGAAATTTTGATTGAGTGGGAAGATACATGGCAGATGGAGTATTGCATAAAGAAGTGCAAAGTTGTCCAGTACAGTAGGAAAAATAGAATGGCAGTGTATTACTTATTATTATTCAAATAGTGATAGATTGAGAAATATTAATGCACAATGGGATCTGGGCATTTTTGTACACAAATTACTGAAAGTAAGCATCCATGTGCAGCAAAGTTAATAATGCTAATGTTATTTTGGCCTTTATTGCAAGAAGATTTGAGTTCAAGAGCAGGAAAGTTTATTGCAGCTGCAGAAGGCATGGTGAGGACTATATCTATAGTTTTGGTTTCCTAACCTAAGAAAGGATATACTTAATACAGAACGAGGGCAGGCAAAGTTCACAAGACTAATTCCTAGGATGGCGGAATTATAGCATGAGAGATTGGATTGACTAGTGCCAAAAGAGTCACTGGACTTAAAACATTAATTTTCTTTCCCTTCACAGATACTCTAAATATCTCCAGTTTTTCCAGCAATTTGTTTTTGTTTCAGATTTCCAGCATCTGAAGTTCTTTGCTTTACCTGGGTTATCTAGGCCTGTATTCATGAGTTTCAAAGAATGATGGGGGAACCTCACTGAAATACATAAAATTTTGAAAGGTCTGAAAATGGTTGCTTATAGGGATTATGTTTTCCCTGTCTAGAACAAGGGGCCATGGTGTCAGAATACAGCATTGGCCATACTGAACAAAAGTTTCTTCACTCAGTGGACGGTGAATCTTTGGAAATCTCTTTAGATATCTGGCCGCTATTCTATCTCAATGTCATATTCTTACTCTTTCCCTATACCCCTTTATAAAGGAAGAAAGGATTGCTTTCATGCCACTAATGGTTAACTTAATTTTTAAACGTATACTGGGGTCAAGATAAAGATGGTGATATTTGCTTTTTAATTAGTAACTCATTAAATCTTTATTTATAAGAAACATTGATTTCGACTTTGTGCTGGTAAAGACGCCAGTCAGCATTTACCATCATTATTCCACCAAAACTGACAATGAGTCTGAACTTGATCTTCACTGTTTAAAAAGCTAATTTGAAATAAAACGAAATTAAATACTTTTTGCATCCCAATTCGTGTGAATACTTCTATTTGATTGGATGCCTACCAATCTGTTGCCATCACAGCTGCAGCACCTCAAACATTTGATGTCAGATTTAAACTAAATTAGGGAAAATCCCTACCTCAGCCTGCGAGATATTTGCAGACAACTTTCTTCGAGATCAGTAACAACCATCCTTACTTTGTTGTTAAATGCTAAATCCTGGTTATTATATCGATCGCAGAGTAGCTAGAATTATGAAGTGGAAAGTTTTTAAAACTATAATACTTTATTCTCCAAACACTTAAATGGGTTTGCAAAATCTACAAAATTGCTGATCTTTCATTGCAAATTGGTATTAAGTGATTTATTCCATTAAGAAGAAAACTCTTGCCGAAATGAAATTTCTCATCTGTCTGATTTGGATACGCATAGAAAGTGAGAACTGCAGGTATTGGAAATCCGAGTTGAGAGTGTGGTGCTGGAAAAGCACAGCAGGTCAGGCAGCATCTGAGGAGCAGAAGAATCCATGTTTAAGTTCATGATTCCTGATCAAGGGCTTATGCCTAAAACGCCGAATTCTCCTGCGCCTTTCCAACACCACACTCTTGACTCTGTATTGGATACCCCTCTGGAACAGTCCTCAAGGCCACTGTGCTATTTAATTGCATTTTTTAAAAAAGGCCATTGGAGATTATGAGTTATATGGAGAGACTAGAAAAACTCAGCTTAATTGCAGAAAGTGCTCAAGAAACCCAGCAAGTCTGGTAGCATCTGTGGGGAGTTTTGAATCTGATATGACTCTGAAGAAGTCAGATCAGACCTGAAATATTAATTCTGCTTCTTTCTCCAAAGTTGCTGCCAGACCTGCTGAATTTCTGTAACATTTCTCTTAAAAACTTCTATTTTTATTCCAGATTTTGAGTATGCATGTACTTTTATTTGTCCTTCTTTTCCACCTACTTAACTTTGCTCAATATCCCTTGGCAAATACAGCAAGGATTTATAAAGGCTAGATTAGATTAGATTACTTACAGTGTGGAAACAGGCCCTTCGACCCAACAAGTCCACACCGACCTGCCGAAGCGCAACCCACCCATACCCCTTACCTAACACTACGGGCAATTTAGCATGGCCAATTCACCTGACCCGCACATCTTTGGACTGTGGGAGGAAACCAGAGCACCCGGAGGAAACCCACGCAGACACGGGGAGAACATGCAAACTCCACAGTCAGTCGCCTGAGGTGGGAATTGAACCCGGGTCTCTGGCGCTGTGAGGCAGCAGTGCTAACCACTGTGCCACCATGCCGCCCACATACCTAGGTCATACCTAAAAAAAACTTCATGGAACTTACTGAAGAATCGACTGAAGTTGGGGATAGGGGATGTCTATGAATGTTATCTAAATGTGAAATTCCTCCTAAGAAGAAGTTAGCAAAAGTTGAAGTCCATGGAATTGCTGGCAATATAAAGCCACATATCAACATTGAGAGGGAACTTCTTCACTCAGATTTATGGTATTCCCTGACCAGTGAAGTGGTTGAGGCTTCCTCAGTAAATGTTTTTAAAGCGGAGATAATTTTTTGAACAGGAAAGGAATTAAGGATTATGGTGAGAGGGTGGATAAGTAGAGCTGAGGCCACAAGAAGATCAGCCATGATTTTACTAAATGGTGGATCAGGCTCCAAGTGCCAGATGGCCTATTCCTACTCCTAGTTTTTAGACTAGATTAGATTAGATTACAATGTGGAAACAGGCCCTTCGGCCCAACAAGTCCACACCGACCCGCCGAAGCGAAACCCACCCATACCCCTACATTTACCCCTTACCTAACACTACAGGCAATTTAGTATGGCCAATTCACCTGACCCTGCACATCTTTGGATGGTGGGAGGAAACCGGAGCACCCGGAGGAAACCCACGCAGACACGGGGAGAACGTGCAAACTCCACACAGTCAGTCGCCTGAGGCGGGAATTGAACCCGGGTCTCTGACGCTGTGAGGCAGCAGTGCTAACCACTGTGCCACCGTACATAAGGTGGCACAGTGGTTAGCACTGCTGATGATGATTTGTATCATCATCAAATAAGAACATAGTTCTTATGTTCTTATTTGATGATGATACAAAGACAAGTCATACTGTATGTACTGTGAATGAAATAATGAGATTTTGATAGATTAGGTGAATTGACAAATGAATTTTAAAGTAATTGTAAGGGTTAAGCAGAGTTAAAAGGGCATGGTAAGAAAGCTACAATCTGTGGATGTACAAAGAAGACTGATAGTTTAGATACATATCTCATTAAAAAGTCATGACATGATCAAAAAAGATAATGGAATAATGGCCTTTATATCTAGAACAATATAAAAAACATTGAACACAGGAACAGCACACAAACCAACAGCCACTCTCAGACAACAACTCACCAGGACGAAGGAACCGACACCCAGCATGAGCAAAACCAATGTAGTGTACAAAATCCCTTGCAAAGACTGCACAAAACACTACATAGGACAAACAGGAAGACAGCTAACGATCCGCATCCATGAACACCAACTAGCCACGAAACGACATGACCAGCTATCCTTAGAATTCCTAGAGGCATGGCACTCATCCACAGATTCAATCAATAAGCACATCGGCCTGGACCCAATATACCGGCCACTGCAGCAGACAGCTGGAACTGACAACCGGATGCGGCAGATACAAATCACTATAAATGCCGGAGGAAACGTCACAGAAGCGCTTCACAGGAGGCTCCCAAGCACTGAGGATGTCACCAAGACAGGGGACGAAACGTCTGCAACACAAATTCCCAGTTCGGCGAACAGAACCACAACAATAATGAGAAAGTTAACTGGATGAACATAGCTGTGCAATTTTCCATTTTGTCAGTTAATGTTGTAATTGTAATGGAGCACCTTCGGTAAATGTATGAGCAGTTCCAACAAACAGATCTTCAGCTTTCAATGAAATGGTTTGTAAGAACCATGGCCTTTGCTGTGTTTTGTGCCCTCAACTGGGCCTTAATATCTTCCAGGCAGAATCAAAATAGTGAAGATTGACATCCATGATGTAAATCTCAGAAGGAGGTCAAAATAGAACAACCAATCAGCACTTCTGCTGAAGAGTATGCAAATTATATATCTTGTCCTTTTGCTCCTGTACTGGACTCTGCCATTACTATAAATGAGTATGTTCATGGAGCTTTGTACTTCGAGGAGAAAGTGAGGTCTGCAGATGCTGGAGATCAGAGCTGAAAATGTGTTGCTGGAAAAGCGCAGCAGGTCAGGCAGCATCCAGGGAACAGGAGAATCGACGTTTCAGGCATAAGCCCTTCTTCAAGAAGAAGGGCTTATGCCCGAAACGTCGATTCTCCTGTTCCCTGGATGCTGCCTGACCTGCTGCGCTTTTCCAGCAACACATTTTCAGCTTTGTACTTCCACTGTTTAATTCACCATGACCATTCATCATGGTAGAACTGCAGAGTTTTTATTTGATCCTTTAGTTGTGGAATCACAATTCCATCTACAGCAAGCTGCTTCTACTATTTAAAAGCATGATGTGTTTTGTAATTCCACCACGTTGATTTTTAGGCTCATTTTTAGGTGAACTTTTAAGATTCTGTTCTTGATTTGCTTTCTTACACTCCTCAATGAACCAAGATTGGTCACCTGGCTTGATGGGAATGGTAGAATGAGGAAGATGATGGGAGTATGTTGTTAAATATTGAGGTGGAACATAATTCTGGTGTTGGTAGAAGCACTGAAACAACAGTAGGTCATTTTGCATCTCAACTTTGTTCCACCCGTTGAAATCAAGACAATCTGCAACCTTAATATTCATTTACCTTAGTCTCGTATCCCTTTACACATTTGGATAAAAATCTAACAATCTCAAGTTTAAAACCTAAACTTGATTTAGCATCAGTTACTATTTACAAAGAGTTTCTCAACTTCTACTATCCTTTGGGTAATATTTTATGCCGACCCTTAGCAGGTTTGGAGGTAACACATTTAATTGGTGGAGGGGGCGGGATTTCAATACTTTCTCACCTCCACTGCCACTAAGTTTGTGATCAAATTCTTTCACCATTACTTCCCTCAGGTCGGAGTCATTCAACAATCTTGTCTGTGTCTCCTATGGATGGATTTCCAGCAGTAGGTTCTGCATTCCCAGCTGTACAGCTGAACTGATGGTCTGGTCAGCAAACTTTTATCTTCATTCTGGAAGGCAATTACAGATGATCTGTAATTGTCTGACTGTGCTTTCTCCAAAGGAGGCAATCATATTTCACTGATCTCCTGCTGACAGCCAAAGTCCCTATTATGTCCAGAAAAGCCTCAACTTATAAATGTGGAAATATTTCCTAGTTTTATTCTGAAAAGGTGTGGATTCAGACCAAGCCTTCTCATCCTAGGCTGTCAATACACAAAAATACTTCCTCCACATCAATTCTATCTGTTTTCCTGAATATCCTGAAAATTGCCTTTTCTGCTGCTTTCAAGGATCAATGGACATGCACACCAAGATTCCTTTTATCATCTGTATTTCATAAGGTCCTACCATTCAACATGTACTCTCTCCTCTCAATAATTCTTTCAAAATGCGTTATCATACTTTTTTTAGGACTAAATTCAACTTGCTATGTTCAGTCTATTTGACCAGCCAGTCTGTACTGACCTATAGTCCAAGGCATTCCTCTTTGCTATTTTTACTACACTATCAATTTTCATGTCGCCTGCAAATTTACTGATCATGCCTCCTTACATTCATGTCTAGAGCATGAATATACACAACAACATAGACAACAGCAAGAGACCCAGCATCAAACATGGTACACCACTGGATACAGAGCTGGAAATGTGTTGCTGGAAAAGCGCAGCAGGTCAGGCAGCATCCAGGGAACAGGAGAATCGACGTTTCGGGCATAAGCCCTTCTTCAGGAATCCTGACGAGAACGAGGGTAGGTCCGATCAAGGACAGTAGTGGGAGACTGTGTATTGAGTCGGAAGAGATAGGAGAGGTCTTGAACAAGTACTTCTCTTCAGTATTTACGAACGAGAGTAGACAGTCAGAAACTTTTTCCCCGGGTACAACAGAGTGTTACAAGGGGACATAAATTTAAGGTGAAGGGTGGAAGGTATAGGGGAGATGTCAGGGGTGGGTTCTTTACCCAGAGAGTGGTGGGGGCATGGAGTGCGCTGCCCGTGGGAGTGGTAGAGTCGGAATCATTAGTGACCTTTAAGCGGCATTTGGATAGGTACATGGATGGGTACTTAATCTAGGTTAGAAGTTCGGCACAACATCGTGGGCCGAAGGGCCTGTTCTGTGCTGTATTGTTCTATGTTCTATGTTCTATGTTCTATGGATACAGGCTGCCAGAGAAAAAATATCCTTCCACTCTCACCTGCTGCTTCTACCAGTAAGCCAACTTCGGATCCAATTTGCCAAACTTCCCTGGAATCCATTGGCTTTTAGCTTCTTAACCAGGCTGCCATGAGACACACTGAAATTCACGTGGACCACATCAACTGTACTGCACTCATCTCACACATCTAGCCACTTATTCAAATAAAATTCAACCAACTTTGTTAGACGCAATCTCCTACTGATAAAGCAATGGGATTATCCTCGATCATTCTTTGTCTTTTCATATGGAGATTAATTCTGTCTTTCAGAACTTTTTCCAATAATTTCCCAGATGTTAGACTCACTGGCCTACAGTTTCCTGGTTTATCCCTGCCTCTCTTTTTGAATAATAAATACCACTGTCCTGCAGTCCTCTGGCACTCTTTCTGTGGCCAAAGAGTATTTGAAAATTAAACTCAGAGTAACTGCACAGCAGTCTGGAACACATCTCTTCTGGGCCCACTCCTTCAAGCCCACTAAGACGAATAATCCTTCCTCCCTCTCAATGCTAATTTAAGGCCCCACATGGCAGTCCGGTCAAAAATGTAAAAGCACATGGATACAGGATAATGTGTTGAATTGGATCCAAAATTGGTTTATGAACATGAAAAAAGGGAAAAAACAGGATATAAAGCTGTTTCAAGTGGTGTTCCACAAGCCTTGATGTTGAAATCCATGCTATTTGCTTTACATGTTAATGATTTGGGCTTGACCTTGGGGAGCACAATTGGGAAATTAGCAGACAACACAAAAATTAGCCATGTAGAGGATAGCTGTAGGTGCCAAATGATATAGAGGAGTTGGTGGAGTGGGTAAGAAAGAGACAGATGCAGTTCAATTCAATGAGGTAATGCATTCCGGGAAGTCAAACAGTAAAATGGAATATATAAAATTTTTTTTATGTCTCAGCCCCCTTCCCTCTCCACATTCCTGATGGTAGGCAGAAGATCGAAACATCAACTCTCCTGCTCCTCACATGCTGTCAAACCTGCTGTGCTTTTCCAGGGCACACTTTTTGACATATATGAAGATGGGTAGATGAAGTGAAAGATCTTTGTGGGCGGCACGGTGGCACAGTGGTTAGCACTGCTGCCTCACAGCGCCAGAGACCCGGGTTCAATTCCCGACTCAGGCGACTGACTGTGTGGAGTTTGCACGTTCTCCCCGTGTCTGCGTGGGTTTCCTCCGGGTGCTCCGGTTTCCTCCCACAATCCAAAAATGTGCGGGTCAGGTGAATTGGCCATGCTAAATTGCCCGTAGTGTTAGGTTAAAGGGGTAAATGTAGGGGTATGGGTGGGTTGCGCTTCGGCGGGTCGGTGTGGACTTGTTGGGCCGAAGGGCCTGTTTCCACACTGTAAGTAATCTGTAAGTAATCTAATCTAATCTTGGTGTGCAAGTGCACAGGTCCCTAAGTGTAGCAGAATAGGTAAAGAAGGAGAAGCAGAATGCTCTCCTTCATTGGCAGAGGTTTAGGAATACAATAATAGGGATATTATGATGAATCTGTATAATGATGAGGAGATGCCACTGTTGGACAGGGGTACACAAAGTCAGAAGTGAGACAACACTAGGTTACAGTCCAACAAGTTTATTTAAAATCACAAACTTTTGGAGCGCTACTCCTTCGTCAGGTGATTTCTGACTTTGAAACTGTATAAGACGCTGTCGAAGCCACAACTGGAGTACTGTGTGCAGTTCAGGTTACCACATTCCAGGAACGACCTATTGCTCAGACAGTTCAAAATAACAAGATTTAAGTGGCAGAGGGATTAGAGGGGATTTGATGAAAACTTTTTCTATGTACACCGTGGTGAGGATCTGGAATTCAATGCATGCATATTGGCATAGAATCTCACCTGGTCCCTCAACACCAGCTGCATAGCCAAAAAAGCGCAGCAGCGTATCTACTTTCTGCCCATCCTCACCACATTCCACAGAGGGTTCATTGACAGTAACCTGAGCTGCTGCCATCACTGCTTGGTTCGTGAATTGCACCGTCTCAGATCGTAAGATCCTACAATGGATAGTGAGGACTGCTGAGAGGATCATTGGGGTCTGTCCTTCCTCCATTACATACATTAACACAACACATTGCATCTGAAAGGTTATGAGCATTGTGGAAGACCCCACACACCCCTCACTCAAATTCTTTTCCCTCCTGCCATCTGGCAGAAGATACTGGAGCATTCTGTCTCTTACGGCCAGACTGTGCAACAGTTTCTTCTCCCGGGCCATCCGGCTCCTTAACACTGTACATTCAGACTCTATTCCATCTGAAACTCTTTGCATGACTTCGGAATTGCTGCTAGAAACAATGTTTTATTAATTATCATTCTTTTATTACATTGTAATCTGCCTATTGTCTTGACGTATCAGGAATCACTGTGCTGTCTTGCATGTTTTGGACTTCATGCCACCATTTGTAGGATTGTGTAGTTTGTGCTGTCCATGTAGCACCTTGGACCAGGAGGAATGGTGTCTCGCTTTTATTGTATTAATTATATATGGTAAAAATGATAAATATATCTACTGCTGACTCTTGTGTTGTGAAAACTCTTGTCAAAAGTACCTGAATCTGCACCTTAAATGCTGTCAGCTGCAGGACTATGGTCTATGGACAGAAAAGTGAATTAGAAACAGCATCTGTGTCTCAAGTTGGCCTGGGACAAAATGAGCTGCAAGAGTACAGAAGAGGGCCAAGCATTTCTGTGGTTCCATGGTTCTAACACCTCCTAAAACCATATATAGATTGCCAACTTGGGTCCTAATGTGCCCTACTTTGTCCCTAGTGTTTTATATTACACTTATAAAATGTCTTTGGACTTTCTTTAACATTATCCATCAGTATTTTTTCGTATCCTCTTTTTCCATTTCTTTTTTAAGTAACTGGCTGCACTCACTATACTCAAAGGCATCCTGTTTTGAGCACTCGCTCTCTGCTGTAAGCTTCCGTTTTTACCTTATCCAATACCACATATGCCATTGATATCCAGAGTACTCTGTATTTATTAGGCCTACCCTTCACCTTCATAGAAACGTTCTGGTGCTATACCCTCACTATATCATCCTTTTGATTGATTGCTTGGATGTGGATTTTCCTGCAGGTAGCTGCTCCCAGTGCACTTTGGTCAGATCCAGCCTTATCATGTTGAAATCAGCCTTCAGAACCTTTATTTCTGACCCAACTTTATCCTTGGCTTTATCAACAATGACTAAGTCTTTCTGAATGTTGGTCTTCATCACTGCTGTGCTTTCCACTGACTGATTTACCAATGCCATCTTTGTTCCCTAAAATTAGGCCAGCATCATTCTCTCTTTTTATATGATGGCTTAAAAAGAAACTCTTCTGGACACATTTTAAGAATTCTAACCCCCTGCCGTTCACGCTTTGTCCACCCCAGTAAATATTGGGAAAGCTGAAATCCCTTACAATTATTATCCTACTATTTCTACACTTTTGAGATTTGCCTAGGAAACTGTATTTCTCTCCCTGTCTGGGAGTCCTGTTACAAGAGATCAGTTACATTTTTAGTTCTACAGCTTCTTGTTGTGCTTTTCTTCCCCTAGTGAAATTTTCAGTTTAATGCTCTTTCATTTCTGTGACCTGCGTGAAAGGATATGATAAGATTTCTCATTGAAAAGTTTAATTGGAGTTGGTTTCTGCCAATCAGTTTAGGTTCAAGATTATTCTGGTTGTCCATGACACAGCTGCATTCCTAATAATCTGAATCCCATTTATTGACTGAAATCTGGTTAGTTCCTCCTTCAAATCCTGAGACTTTGTTATTCCACTTCCCATAGCAGGATGGTACAGCTTACCTTTTAGGTACTGCTATGCTTATTCGGATCGGCTTTCCTCCTAATCCTTTGCTGTTCTGACATTCTTCCAAAGCTTTTTTCTGTTCTGCTTCATCAGAAAACCTGACAAACCCAAAACCTCTAGCAAAAGAAGAACAGATAACTGTTTACATTGCAGCCATCTTATGGAATGAACTGGCTTGAATCAACAGATTGTAAATGGTTTGAACCACATAATATTAGAGTTATTACTTTACATCTGAGGTACCATCAGTCCAAGTATTTGGGATCCTTGTTAATCCTAGCTGGGACAGAAAGAACGTTCTTATTCAATGTATGGCATGTTTTTCATTAGCCACTGTGGTTTATTAAAAAAAAGGGCTGTTGCATAACAGTGATCATTAAGTGGCCATTTAACATAAGTTATAACTAAATTTCACATTTCTTAAAACAAAGACATACAAATTACATTGATAACTGCAGTTTGCTGAGAAGTCTTTCTCTAAGGTGTCTGTAGAAGTATAAGCTCGAAGCATTGACACAAAACAGTTATAATACCTTGAGTTTCCAGATGTGTCTGTCACCACTTTTCCACCTCTACAAGATGGATATTTTTTCACAAAGTAATCATAGAGGTGAAAATCATCAACTTCAGGAGAGAGATCGCCCACAAATATGGAATATTCCTGGCTGTTGAACAAGACGTATTGCATGAAAATGTAGTTGGAGCCAAATGCAACGGAAGCACTACCTTCTGTATTCTAACTTAAGGATAATAGACATTGGAAGCATTTCTATAAAGTCCAACAAAAAGCACATTTGACAAAATACAGTAATATGCTCATGTTGTCTGCAAAGGTTCAAACTGATATGCATATAAAACCTTGATCAGAACAACTAGGAGTATGCAATTCAGCCCCGTGAGCCTGCTCTGCACTCGATACAATCAAGACTGCTCTCCTTTCAGGATCAACTCAATTCCATTAGATTATATCTCTTCTCATTCTTCTAACCTCTACGTTATTTGTTTTCTGTTTTTTTACCTTTAGAAAACTATTAGTAGTGAACAAAGCAAAGTTTAAGCCATGGTGTGGATATCTCGAGGTCTCTCCTGCCCTAAGCAGAAGTATTCATCTTGATCGGAAGGACCAATGGGCTGAGGGGTGGCAGATCCAGTTTAATTTAGATTAATGTGAGCTGCGGCATTTTGGAAAGGCAAATCAGTGCAGGGCTTATACACTTAATGCTAAGGCCTTGGAGAGTGTTGCTGAACAAAGAGACCTTGGAATGCGGGTTCATAGTCCCTTGAAAGTGGAGTTGCATGGAGCTAGGGTAGTGAAGGCATTTGGTACGCTTGCCTTTATTAATCAGAGCATTGAGTATAGGAGTTGGAGGTCAGGAGTCATTGGTTAAGCCACTTTCCGAATACTCCATTAAATTCTGCTACAGGAAGGATAGTGTTAAATTTTAAAGGTTTGAGAAAAGATTAACAAGGAAGTTACAAGGGTTGGAGGGTTGAGCTATAGGGAGAGGTTGAATAGGCTGGGGCTATTTTCTTGTGTGTCGGAAGCTGACAGGTTATGCTATTTTATAAGCCTTATGTTTATAAAATCATGAGGGGCATGGACAGGGTGAACAGCCAAGGTTTAGGATTTAGGATTAGTGACCATAAGATTTAGGTTGGCTATGGAAAAGAGTAAAGGACTATCTGGAATAAGAAAAATTCACTCGGGGAAAGCCAACTTTAATGGGAAAAGAATGAATGTGGCCCAGATAAATAGACATCAAAGAGTAACATGCAAAACTATAACTGAACACTGATACCCTCTAAAAGGTATAGTTTAAGTAGACTTAAGGTATATTCACATAAAGGAGAAAAATTAGGCAAACAAATCCAGAGCTCACCGGATCATGAAAGAGATAGAGATAAAGATAAAACAGAAGAAGTGATCCTACAGACAGTTGCCAGATGGATCAAATAATTGAGAACTAAGTTAAATATAGAAGGTACAGAGGGAAATTGAGAATAAAAGAAAAACAACATATGCAAATAGACTGGCAGCTAACACAACAGGGAACCTGGATGTGTTCTATATGCATATAAGTAGTAAGTGGATGGTGAGAAGGAAGAGTTAGTGGACCACAATGGGAACTTACACATGGATGCAAGGGACATGGTGAAGGAATGAAATGAATACTTTGCTTTCATTTTTCGAAGATGCTGCTGCATAGATCATGTTGAAAGAGGAGGTAGTTCATCACTTGAAGGGTTAAAAATTGATTTGGAATCAGTTTTAGATAGGCTGTGCTTAATGTTGATAAAGGACCAGGACCGGATGAGTAGGATCCAAGGATACTGATGGAATTGTGAATGGAAATTGGAAGGGAACTGGCCACAATTTTCCAATCTTCCTTAGACTCAGAGATGATGCCAGAAAAGTGGAGAATTTTAAATATTATGACGTTATTCAAAAAAGATGAGCCCAGTTACTACAAATCAAGTAATTTAACTTCCGATGGGGAAGTTTTTAGAAATGATAGCTCAGGACAAAATTGATAGTTACTTAACAAATGCAAATCTTCTCCTTGGAGATGAGAATTTAAAAGATTTGACAGAGATATTCAAAATCATGAGGGATCAGCACAGATTAGTTTAGGGAGAAAACTGTTCCCACAGGTAGAAGGAGCAAGAATCAAGATTTAAGAGTACTGACAAAAGAAGTAATAGTGATATAAGGGAAAAAAAATCATGCAGTGAGTGATTAAGGTTTGATATTGTATGGTAGAGTGGAGTTGAGACTTTCAAAAGGGAATCGGACAATTATCTGAAAAGCAAAATTTTCAAGGTAATGAGGAAAAGGCGGGTGAATTGCTCATTCCAGGAGGCAGCACAGGCACAAAAGTATGAATGGATTTCATGTGTTCTGCCACAACTCGATGGTTCTAGACCATCAAAACCTAAATCTGATTCCCTCTGCACAATTCCTGCCTTGCATGTATATTTCAAGGATTTTCGTTAGTTATAAACAAAAGTTTATTTGGAATGGAGCCTGCAAGAATTTTCCATAACACATATTCTTGAGAATGAAACATGATTTGAAGACTTCAACTGCTGTGCAGTTGAAAATGCTTTCAACAAAGTATGTGAAGGATCTGTTTTGTGTTAAATGTCTTATGCTGGAAAAGAATGAGATCAAAAGTCAATTTTTTAAACTCAGTTTCAGATTTATTCACAAACTAAGATATTACAAATGTATATCTTCAAACTCTGCAACCCACTGTGCCCATCAGAGATAAATCTCTTTAAACCTCTCTTTGGCACCAATAAATCAATTAAGTGCCCTGCGTGAAATAGCAATAAAATCCAATGTGATGAAAACAAAAGTGTTTACATAAAGTTTTAAGATTTAATCAAACCATAATTCCTGGTGTCAATGATGCACGCCAGCCTCACTACCCCAGTGTCTATCAGTTATGGTAGGCGTCAAGTGTATCAGTGGACACCCCCCCTCTCCAGGGAGGCCCTGTATTGGATGCAATCACAGGAAGCAGTAAGTCAGGCCAAACAACCCAAGTATCTCTTTATGTGAACGAGTAACTATCCAGTCAGTGCCTCTACCTGTATAAAACACATCCTTAATTTATAAGACTTATATGAGACTGATTTAGTTTTCATTCCACTCCCGTACAAATAGAATGCTTAGATGGAATCACAATCCCAGTGTCACTGACAGTCAAAAAACTGAACAAGCATGTTCTATTCCACCACAGAAAACGTTTTAAATAATTGCATTATGTGCAGTAGTACATAATATATTGTGTGATATATAGCATCAGTTTTTAGTTTTTATAGAGCATCAATTTTTATAGCATTATTTTTACAGCATCAGTTTGCAAAATGAAAATAATAAATTAGTTCTATAAATTTCTAGTCTGCAGTTTATAAAGCGTACAGACTAGTTTATAATTGAGTGTTTTAAGTGTTTTCAAATTTGGCAGTTTTGTCATTTTATAATTACTTGAATTAGAACTTTGATTCCTTTATTACAATTGATTTTTCTCATGAAAGAGTGCTGTTTCCAATAATTCTCCTCTTACACCCAATAAAAATTTGTATAAATGGAAAATAATAGAATACAGAGGGTAAAAAAGTCAAAATGGACAAAAATACATACCCTACATCTGCTTTTTTTCCATAGGTTGCATAATTCAACTTGAATTTTTTGGGCTGTACATATAAAACAAGGAAAATTAGAATTTTATCAGTATCCATTTCAAATACAGTAAAAGGAAAGACATGCATTTATCTACTTTTCATAATCACAAAATATTTTAACATTCAATTAAGACATTCTGAAGTCTTGTGACTTTTGGAATGTGGGAAATGCAGCAGCCAATTTACAAACAGTGAGTTCATATAAATTACATGGTAAGAATCAAAACAATTGTTTGTGATTTTGATTAAGGGATATACTGACTTGGATGCCAGGGATCATCTTTGCTCTTCTTTGAAATAGTATCATCAGATATTTATGTACACCAAAGAGAACTGATAAGGCCTCTCATCAGAAAGACTGCACTTACAACAATGCAGCATTTCCTCAGTACCACACTTAAAAGATCAACCTTGATTTTATGCTTAAGTTTTGGAGTGGTAGATAAATCCAAACATCTGAAGTTGAGACAATGACAGCCATTCAGTGAAGAGATTTACCGGATTTGAACCTGGCAAAGGCTTCCCATTTAGTTTATGAAGACAACGATCAGCTGCAGTTTGGTCAGCTAATTCCACAAAGCAATATCCTGCGAGTGTTCTGAAATTAAACCAGACATCAATGTGCAGAAAACCAATGTGCAGGACCACAGAGAATAATGCAATCACATCGTACTCACAAAAGGCTTCAAAGCTGAATTTTATGTAAGCTATGCAAAAGATTTCATTTTATATTTTGCAATAGTTTTGATTGCAGTATGCAGCAAAGTCTTTCCATGTTAAATATGTAAGTAGTATTTTGTAAGTGTACCATTTTGCTGAAGCCATACACATGCTACTAACTTAGTGAATTAGCTATGTTTCATGAGTGTTGACAGGACACTTAAATGAAACCAATATAGGTCTTGAAAATTAACATTGTTTCTCCCCAGAGACTTTCTGACCTGCTGTGCCTCCACCATTTTCTGCTTTTGTTTCCAGGCAGGATGATCATGATACATTTGACACCCATATGCACACACTGTCCAGCAATGTCCAACAATATTCCATATTTAAGCATAAAAATACACTGACATATTTCATTATTAATAGGGACAGAGCAGTAGTGAGGAATTCAGATCTGTTTATTTATAATTCCCTATTAGTACTTATCATCAGTGCAACATCTCATACCTAAAAGGCATATCATCTCTTCTACCTCAACTAACTACAGTGAATTGCAAAGGGATATGTGTACAATTGTACCTCCTTCTTCAGAAACAACGTGAAATCATTCATTATAAGGCTCAAAGAGCACAGCATATCCCTGACGTCTAAATTTAAAGTTTTAGCAAAGCCTCCAGTTGCTAAAGATAGCACACTTAGGAAAAATGACAAAACATATGATACTATAGATTTACCATGCAAACTAGTGGCCTACATGTCAGTCATTGAAAATGAAAGGATAGGCCTTCCTGGCACTGGACAGCAGCAGGAAACCCAACTGTCCCACTCTTGTCCAGGGCGAGGTTATTAACCAACTTCTAGACCACCAAGATAGAGCCTAATCCATAGCAGAGTCATATTCTGAGTGTAGGAGTATGAAATTTAAGTACTTTTGCAAGATTTTAGGGAGACAATGCCTGACTACTGATGGAGATCAGCAATCAGAAAATCTTAGCTGCCTCACATTTACAGGCCTTGCCAAACAGTTGACAGGTATATGGACAGGTACATGGAGGAACATCTTAAAATTCTGCTTCAATCAATGCTTTCACCAATGGAGCACTCATCAAGTATTACTTCAGAAAAACAAAGTGATATGTTGTAAATGCCCGTCCTGCCTCATTACCATTAACTGAGTACCAAACCTGCAGCAGCATTCTACTGCCTCATTGAAAATTGAGTAAAGCAGATTTTAACCCTTTTCCCTGTTCTTTTCTTCCCTGGTAACGTAAATAGAGATAAGAGTGGGCAAACATCAGGAACATCATCAGCTTTGAAATTGCTGCAGACTTGACAGAAGAAAAAGGTTAGAGATATTGATTGGGACTTGTTGTCAGACAAAATCATAACAGGAAAAATAATCAAAGAAGTTTGACCTATATTATATGCGTGTTGACTGATAAAGAGCCAATCCCAGTTTCCATCTTTTGATCCCTTGCAGCCTTTGAAACCTTGTAGTTCTTTAAATAGAGGGTTTCTCTATTGAAATAAAAACTCTTGACCAAAATCTATGCCCCTAATGCTATATAGACCCCCATCCCTTAAGTTTATCCAATTTGATTAGGTCTCCTCTCAGCCTCTTCTGAAACAAAGAAAATAAAACAAGCCTGTCCAATCTTCACATAAACTTTAATCCATTTCGTATTTTAATAAAGGATGATGAAAATATCAACAGTGATTGTGCTGATGTTACACCTCCGGAACTCTGAGCTCCAAATAATTCAATGCAATTTTATAGTTGTTTCTTACCCAGTCATTCTGTTGCTAATGATTTTCACATTAACAGTTGGCTCACCCATTGCAGTAAAGGCTTGCTTGATAAAAGTCTCGTCCATATACTGTTCCAACTAAAAAGGAAGGGAAAAAATGTGATAATAATTTCCTTGTATCCAGTTGATTTTGAGGTATACAACAGTAAGTTCTTTAAAGTACCATTTTAAAAACTTGCCAAGTTCTAAAAATCAATACATGTGGTATACTTAACCAACAGATGGAAGGAAAGTTACTTTAAAAGTTGTTTAGACAAAAGTTAATGCATAATAACCTAAATTTCCCGTATACCAGTAGAAACTCAGGTTTGTGTAAACAGTTTAACTCATTCATAGACAGCATATAACAGCAATAACATACATTTTTATGGAACCCTTCAGAGAGGGTAGCACTTAAATCATTTCACAAGGAACACATAGTATCAACTGCAATCTATGCCAGTGAGGCATGGAAGGCAAAAGTTGGACATATTCCACCAGCTATGCCTGTTTAAGAACCTGGACTTCACTTGGAGAAATAAAATCACCAAAGAAGAAGTGCTACACAAGTCAGAAGCACCTACAGGATATCATGATAGAGAGACGTGCAAAAATAGTATTTTACCTTCTGGATGTACACTTGTAGCCAAAAAATGGAGGTCAAAGTTATTTTCTCCCTTTCTTGAAGGCCTCCCATTACTCTTATAGTTGCTTACTTTCAACTAACTGATTCTAGACCACTTTTGCCAAATCATATTTTAGCTAAGTAAAATTAACTTTCCTCATTAAGTTCTTTGCCCTTTCTCAACATTCTAAATCACATGAATAATGATTACTACCACAAACATATTCTCCCACTGTACTCTTTTTATCTGTCCAGCTTCATTCCCTAAAACAAAGTCCAGAAGGATCCCTATACTTTTGGGCCTTGCCATATCCTGGCTAAAAAAGTTATAAATGCACTTTAAGAATTCATAGAATCACACAGTACAGAAGAGGCCCTTTGCCCTAACAAATCTGCACTGACAAAAAAACTAAGTCTATGCAAGCTCAACCTTCCAGCACTAGACCCATAGCCATAGCCTTGAATGTAATGACACTTCAAATGCTCACCCCGTACTTTTTGAAGGTTGTGAGGTTTCCCGCCTCAACCTCCCTCCCAAATTCCCATCATCCTTTGATAAAACATTTTTCATCAAATCCCTTTAAACCTCTCACTTCTCATCTTAAGATTATGCCCCATTGTTATTGACCCTTCACCTGTGGGAATAGCTGCTTTCTATCCATCCTGACCATGCCCCTCATAATCTTAAACACTTCCAACAGGTCTCCCTTCATCCATCTATGTTCCAGAGTAAATAAGCTGAAAAATGTATTGCTGGAAAAGCGCAGCAGGTCAGACAGCATCCAAGGAGCAGGAGAATCGACGTTTCGGGCATAAGCCCTTCTTTAGGAATGAGGGAGGTGTGCCAAGCAGGCTAAGATAAGGGACTTGGGGGAGGGGCGATGGTAATGTGATAGGTGGGAGGTGGTTAAGGTGAGGGTGATAGGCCGGAGAGGGGGTGGGGGTGGAGAGGTCGGGAAGAAGATTGCAGGTCAAGAAGGCGGTGCTGAGTCCGAGGGTTGGGACTGAGATGAGGTGGAAGGAGGGGGGAAATTAGAAAGATGGAGAAATCTGAATTCATCCTACAAGGAGAGCTAGAAGAGAAAGGTGAGCCACC
>NC_057742.1:43650050-43664367 GCF_004010195.1 Chiloscyllium plagiosum
GACCTCTCCGCCCCCACCCCCTCTCCGGCCTATCACCCTCACTTTAACCTCCTTCCACCTATCGCATTTCCAACCCCCATCCCTACCTTTTATCTTAGCCTGCTTGGCACACCTCCCTCATTCCTGTAGAAGGGCTTGTGCCCGAAACATTGATTCTCCTGCTCCTTGGATGCTGCCTGACCTGCTGGGCTTTTCCAGCAACACATTTTTCAGCTCTGATCTCCAGCGCTCACTTTCTCCAGAGTCAATAATCCAATCTTTTCTAGTATTTCTTCATAGCTAAATTGCTCCATCCCAAGCAACATCACGTTGAACCTCCCCTTCCCCACTCCCTCCAGTGGAATCACATCCTTCCTATAATGTGGTGACCAGAACTACACACCGTACTCCAGCTGACGTCAAAACTCTGTACAGCTTCAGCACATTCTCCCTGTTCTTATTATCTATGCCACAACTACGATTGGGCCATAATGGAGATGTGGGTTTCACAGGGGCAGTGACGGTTGCTTGATGTTCCAGGGTTTAGAACATTTAAAAAGAACAGGGAGAGTGTAAAAAGAGGAGGGGATGTAGCATTGCTAATCAGAGAGTGCATCACAGCTACCGAAACGAAGGTTGTTGAGGAAGGTTTGCCTACTGAGTCAGTATGGGTGGAAGTTAGGAACAGCAAGGGAACAGCCACCGCATTGGGGGTTTTCTACAGATCACCTAATAGCAGTAGAGAGATTGAAGATCTCATAGGCTGGCAGATTTTGAATAAATGCAAGAGTAGCAGGGTTGTTGTTATGACTGATTTCAACTTTCTCAATATCAACTGGAACCTCCTAAGTGCAGATGGTTTGGATGGAGCCAATTTTGTCGGGTGTGTTCAGGAGGGTTTCCTTACTCAGTATGCAGACAAGGGGAGAGGCCATTTTGAATTTGGTGCTTGGCAACGAGCCAGGACAGGTGTCAGATCTCGCGGTCGGTGAGCACTTTGGTGAAAGTGATCACAAATGTCTCACATTTAGCACAGCCTTGGAGAGTGAAAGGTGCAGTTACTGAGGGAAGATATTTAATTGGGGAAAAGGAAATTATGACGCTATCAGACAGGAGTTGGGAATACAGACTGGGAGCAACAGAAAGGGCACAGCAGACATGTGGAGACTGTTTAAGGAGCAGTTGTTGCGAGTGATGCACAAATTTGTTCCTCTGAGGCAGGTAAGAAGTGATAAGATTAAGGAACCTTGGATGACGAGAACAGAGAAGCTTCTCGTCAAAAGGAAGAAGGCAGCTTACGTAAGGTGGAGGAAACAAGGATCTAGCACAGCTTTAGAGGATTACAGGCTTGCTAGAAATGAGCTCCAAAATGGACTGAGGAGAGCCAGGATGGAGCATGAGAAAGGCTTGGCAAGAAGGATTAGGGAGAACCCAAAGGCATTTTACTCATAAGTGAGGAATAAGAGAATGATCAGGGAGAAGGTAGGGCTGATCAGGGATAGCGGAGGGAACTTGTGCGTGGAGTCTGAGCAGAAAGGGGAAGCCCTAAATAAGTTTTTTGCTTCAGTTTTCACCAAGGAAAGGGACCTTGTTGTAAATGAAAACTTAGAGGAGCTGAGATATAGTCTTGACCAGATCAAGATTGATGAAGATGATGCGCTAGAAATTTTGGAAAACATTAAGATTGGGCCAGATTCCTCCACCTTACGTAAGCTGCCTTCTTCCTTTTGACGAGAAGCTTCTCTGTTCTCGTCATCCAAGGTTCCTTAATCTTATCACTTCTTACCTGCCTCAGAGGAACAAATTTGTGCATCACTCGCAACAACTGCTCCTTAAACAGTCTCCACATGTCTAGGCTGCTCCGAGAAGTAAGAAAGGAGCTGGCAAGGATATTTGCCTCCTCACTCTCTACAGGAGTCGTACTGGAGGATTGGAAGGATGCGAATGTTGTTCCACTTTCCAAGAAGGGTAATAGGGAAATCGCTGGCAATTACAGACCAGTCAGTCTTACATCTGTGGTCAGCAAAATTGTGGAAAGAATTCTGAGGGATAGGATTTATGACCACAGTAGCGCCTCAACTTACGAACTTAATCCGTTCCAGGACCCGGTTCGCGAATCAATTTTTCCCATTGTTCGGATAGCGTAAGAATGCTTGGACATAGCAACGAACGCTGGTCACAGTGCGTGCGCCAAAGACGAACTGAATGAGATCACGCGGGGCCAGAGAGCTTTTGCATTCAATAAGGGCGTAGCAAAGCAGAACAATGAAACCACGTGGTGCACATGGGCTTTTTGCGTTCTTACCTTCGTTCGTACCTTGAATTTCGTACGTACGTTGAAGCAAAATTTTACGTACAATCCTGTTCCGTAAACGATTTGTTCGTGAACGGGGTCGTTCGTATGTAGAGGCGCTACTGTATTTGGCAAAGCATAGTGTGATTAAAGGCAGTCAGCATGGCTTTGTGAGGGGCAGGTCATGCCTCACAAACCTTATTGAGTTCTTTGAGGAGGTGTCAAGACAGGTTGACGATGATGGATTTCAGCAAGGCATTTGATAGGGTTCCCCATGGTAGGCTCATTCATAAAGTCAGGAAGTATGGGATACAGGGAGATTTGGCTATCTGGACTCAGAATGAAAGTATTCTGCCTGGAAGACAGTATTGAGTGGGGTCCTGCAGGGCTGTGTTCTTGGGCCTCTGTTCTTTGTAGTTTTTATAAATGACTTAGATGAGGGGTGGGTTAGTAAGAAGGTTGGATCGATCGTATAGACGGCAGCTGTAGGCTGCAGCGCGACATAGACAGGATGCAGAGCTGGGCTGAGAAATGGCAGATGGAGTTCAACCTAGATAAATGTGAAGTGATGCATTTTGCAAGGTTGAAGTCAAATGCTGAATATAGGATTAAAGACAGGATTCTTGGCAGTGTGGAGGAACAGAGGGATCTGGGTGTGCAAGTGGATATGGTTGTTCAGAAAGCATATGGTGTTTTGGCTTAACAGGGGGATCGAGTTTAAGAGCCTCAAGGTTTTGCTGCAGCTCTACAAGTCCCTGATGAGACCACACTTGCAATATTGTGTCCAATTCTGGTCGCCCTACTATAGGAAAGATACAGAGGCTTTAGAGAGGGTGCAAAGAAGGTTTACCCAGGATGCTGCCTGTTCCTATGAAGAAAGGTTAAATACGTTCAGACTTTTCTCTCTGGAGAGAAGGAGGAAGAGAGGAGACCTGATCGAGGTGTACAAATAATGAGAGGAATAGATAGAGTCAATAGCCAGAGACTTTTTTCCAGGGCAGGATTGACTGGTATGAGAAGTCATAGTTTAAAGATATTAGATGGAAAGTATAAAGGAGACATCAGAGGTAGGTTCTTTATGCAGAGAGTTGTGAATGCATGGAATGCATTACCAGCTGTGGTGGTGGAAGCAAAGTCATTGGGGACATTTAAGCGACTGCTGGACATGCACATGGATAGTAATGAGTTGAGTGGGGCGTAACTTTACATTAGGATTAAACCTCGGCACAACATCGTGGGCCAAAGGGCTTGTTCTGTGCTGTACCTTTCAATATTCTATGTTCTAACTGATAAAGACGTGTCTTAACAATCCTATTATGCTGTCCTGCCATCTTCAGGGATATCGAGTCATATAGCACGGAAACAGACCCTTGGTCCAACCAGTCCATTACGAACGTAATCACAAACTAAACTAGTGCCACCTGCATGCTCCTGGCCTATATCGCTCCAAACCTTTCCAATTCACGTACTTATCTAAGTGTCTTATAAATGCTGGATCTGTACCACATCCACCACTTCCTCAGGAAGTCATTCCACACATGAACCACCCTCTGTAAAACATTTGCTCCTTGTTTCTATTAAACCGTTCTCCTATCACCTTAAAAATGTGCCCCATCGTCTTGAAATGCCCCGTCCAAAGGATAAGAGACCTACCATTAACCCTATCCACACCTTTCATGATTTTATAAATCCTAGAAGGTCAATTCTCAACCTCTATGCTCCAATGAAATATCCAGTCTTTCTTGATAACTCAAATCTTCCATACCTGGCAACATCCTGGCAGAGTGAAAAATGTGTTGCTGGAAAAGCACAGCAGGTCAGGCAGCATCCAAGGAGCACGCTTTTCCAGCAACACATTTTTCAGCTCTGATCTCCAGCATCTGCAGTCCTCACTTTCTCCTAACATCCTGGCAGAGCTCTTCTATCTTTCCTACAGCAGGGGAGCAAGAACTGCACACAGTATTCCAGAAGAGGCCTCACCAACATCCTGTACAATGTCAATATGACATTCCAACTCCTATACTCAAAGGGCTGAGTGATGAAGGCAAGCTTACCAAATGTCTTCTGAACCATCCCCCATGCAAACTTCTAAGAATTATGTATAAGAATTATGTATTTGAACCCCTAGATCCCTATGGTCTATCACATTACTTACCACAAGGCCTTACCATTGGGTGGCTCGGTGGTTCAGTGGTTAGCACTGCTGCCTCATAGCACCATGCACCTGGATTTGATTTTGCCTTTGGACAACTGTCCGTGTGAGGTTTGCACATTCTCCTAGTGTCTGTGTGGGTGTCCACTGGGTGCTCCAGGTTCCCTCAACAGTCCAAAGATTAGGTGGATTTGTCATGCTAAATTATCGTTAGTGTTCAGGGATATGTGTAGATTAGGTGCGTTAGCCATTGGTAATGCAGGGTTGCAGGGATAGGGTAGGATGATGGGTCTGGGTGCGATGCTCTTCAGAAGGTCAGTGTGGACTTGTTGGGCCAAATGGCTGTTTCCACACTGTAGGGATTCTCATATAAAATATTCTAATATAATTGTATAAGTCCTACTCCTGTTTGTTGTACCAATATTATTGCATTTATTCAGACTGAATACCATCTGCCCATTGACCCATGTAATCTTGAAAACCTTCTTCACTATCTACTACTCCACCAATTTTGGTGCCATTTGCAAACTTACCAACCATCCCTTCTACAGTCGCATCCAAATCATTTACATAAAATGTCAAACAAAAGAGAACCCAGAACCATTCCCTGTGGAAAACTGCTGGTGACAGGTCTCCAGTCTGAAAAACAACTTTCTACCACCACCACCACTCTTGTCTCCTGCTGGTCAGCCAATTATGACAAACAACCAGGAAGCTCTCTGTTCCCCTGAGCTTCCTAGTGTCTACACATTCTTATGTTCTTAATATTGTTTCTATTACTATAGGGTGGCTGTAATTCCTACTAATATTATCATATTCTTTTGAATCTCAAATATCTGCCCACATTTTTGCATTCCCATCTGCTTTTGACAATAAAGGGGCCTATAAAACACACCAATATTAATTTCCTCCTTTTATGATTACGTTAGATTACTTACAGCGTGGAAACAGGCCCTTCGGCCCAAGTCCACATCGACCCTCTGAAGAGCAACCCACCCAGACCCATTCCCCGACATTTACCCCTTCACCTAACACTACGGGCAATTTAACATGGCCAATTCACGTAACCTGCACATCTTTGGACTGTGGGAGGAAACCGGAGCGCCCGGAGCAAACCCAAACAGACACGGGGAGAATGTGCAAACTCCACACAGCCAGTTGCGTGAGGCGGGAATTGAACCCGGGTCTCTGGCGCTGTGAGGCCACTATGCCACCATACCATTCTGCAGTTCAACCCATATGGCCATATTGGACAATCATTCCAGCATATGATATCACCTCACAGATAAAACTGCATCTGTAACCAATATTGGTATTCCCCCTACTTTTATATCTCCCCTCTGTCTTCCCTAAAAGTCCTATAAGCCAACAATATTATGATGTGGAGATGCCAGTGTTGGGCTGGGGTGGACAAAGTCAGAAGTCACATGACACCAGGTTATAGTCCCAACAGGTGATGGTGTACCTGGTGGGTGATGTTCTTATGTGAGATGGTAGTATCCATAATCGATGATCTGACATGTCTTGCAGAGGCTGCCATGGCAGGGTTGTATGATGTCATGGTTGCTGTTCTCCTGAAAGCTGGGTAGTTTGTTATGAATAATGGTCTGTTTGGGGTTAGGTGGCCATTTGAAGGCAAGTAGTGGTGGCGTAGGCATGGCTTTGACGAGATCTTTGTCATTATCAATGATATTAGGAAGGTTGCAAAAAACATGGCATGGTTTCTCCACTCCGGAAAAGTGCTGAATGATGGGAAGTACTCTGTCAGTTGTATCCTGTGTCTGTCTTCGGAAGAAGTTGTCGCAGTTTTTGGCTGCGGCACATCAGAATTGTTGAGCATTATATTCCATTCTTATAATGGCAGCATCTGTAGGTAGCCATCACATTCTTCCTCGTTTGAGCAGATCCTGTGTTTACACAGGGCTTGTCCACGGAGGATGGCTTCTTTAATGTTTCGGTGGAAGCTGGAGAATTGGAGCATCGTGGGCCTTATGGCAGACTGAGGGGTCTGTCGTTGATGCAGATGTATGTATCCAAGAATGAAAATAATTCTGAAGAGCGAGTCTGATGGTGGAATGAAAAACTTGTGATATCATCATGTAGTCATTTCAGTGATTCTTCGCCATGAGTCCAAAGAAAGATGATGTCTTTAGTGTAATTGGTATATGGAGTTGGTTGGAGGCCCTGTACGGTGAAGAAGGCTTGCTAGAACCTGTACATAAAAATGCTGGCGTCTTGGGGTGTAAATTTAGTCTCATGCCCGTTCCATGAATCTGGAAAAGGGCTGGTAATCGAAGACGACGACAGTGTGGACGAGGATAAAGCGGATGAGATGTAGGATAGTATTTGGAGACTGGTGGTTGCCGCTGTTAAGTTGCTGCAATGATGCTGTCGTCATGAGGGATGCTGGTGTAGTGTTCCAAAATATCCATCGTGATGAAATCATAGAATCCAAATCATAGAATCCCTACAGTGTGGAAACAGGCCCTTCGGCTCAACACGTCCACACCAACCCTCTGAAGAGTATCCCACCCAGACCCATTCCCCACCCTATTACTCTACACCTCCCCCAGACTAATGCACCTAATGCATCCCTGAACACAATGGGCTATTTAGCTTGGCCAATTCACCTAACCTGCACAGCTTTGGACAGTGGGAGAAAACCAGAGCACCCAGAGGAAACGCACACAGACATGGGAGAATGTGCAAACTCCACTCAGACAATCATCCGAGGTGGAATTGAACCCGGTCCCTGGCGCTGAGAGGAATCCACTGAGCCACTGTTCGACCATGAGGAATGTTCCTGGTTTTACTGACCCATGGATGCTGAGTCTGTGTACGAAGTCTGCGGTGTCATAATAAAAACTGGGGGTTCCTCATATAATGGGTTTCAGGATGCCTTCAATGTAGCCACAGAGGTTCTCACACAGGGACGCATTGCCTGATATGATGGGGTGTAAGGGTTTGTTAGCTTTGTGTATTTTCAGGAAGCAGTAGAAAGGTCCTACGCGCGAGTACACAGGATGAAAGCATATAGGATGCTCTTAAGGTCTGCATCAAGTCTGAGTGGTCAGAGTAGTCAGTTGCTTTAACAGGTGTGTTCTTTGATCAGATCGTTGGGTAACTGTCTGTAGTTTTCCTGATTGTTCAGTCATCAGTGCGTTCAGTCATCAGTGAGCTTCTTTGCAGTAGTACATTGTATATTGTATGCTCCTCCATTACCTGCTGGTTTGATGATGATGTTACACTTGATCTTAAGAACATGTAATGTATTGCGTTGTGCTTGGGTGATGTCCTGGGCACCTTATGAGCATGGCTGATGAAACTGGCATTGATGCATCTGCTTATGGCTTGAGCAATCATGTCAAGTCTAGGGCAGCAGCATTCCGGGCAGGGGTGGAGTTTCAAATCAAATCTTTCTTGTATGGTTGCTGCATTGTGGAATTCTGTCATCTGTTCATGTTCATTAGCTGTCTCATTGGGCTCGCTGCTGACATCTTGGGGCTTGCAGAAGAATTGAGCACTTTGATGAGAACTTCAATTTCATCTGGTTGAAGGGTGTGGTCAGATAAGTTCAAGACGGCCTTCCCTATAGTGGCACCAGTTTTCAACCATGGTATTGGGGGAAGTCTTGGCCTCCATGTAGCTGATGTAGTTCCATTGTCTCATCTGCTTGACAGTTTCATTGCAGCTAGTTTGCTGTGGCCTGAGGGAAAGCTGAAGTTATGGACGCTATCTTAGTTTTAAGGATGCGGTGTCTGCTTTAGAGCTGGTTGAGCAGTGTGCTAGAGGTGCAAGTGCAGAGTGTCTCAGTGTAACCTGTGATGTAAGGTGGCTTGAGTGGGTTCATGGTCTGTAGTCCTTTTGGGATCTTGTCTGCTTTCTTGCATCTCTGTAGAAACTTGATGGCTATGTCAATATGTGCTACATTCTTGTAGATGCTCTCCGCTTTGAGCCAGCGGTTTGTGGTGTTGATGGTAGTCATGATGTGGACATGCCAATTTTGGACTAGGGTGGTCAAAGTTCGTAGTCACATGATACCAGGTTATAGTCCAATAGGTTTATTTAAAATCACAAGCTTTCAGAGGCTGTTGTTTCATCAGGTAAAGTAGACAGAGGTGCACAGGTACAGAATATATAGGCGGAGGGACAATGACAAAATAATGGCAGGTAATTAAAAAATGAGTATGAATAGTGACAGTCGAATGTCAACAGGTTCGATAACAAGTCTTTGCAGGTAACCAAGATTAAAACAAACAAACAATGTGAGTAAAATGTCAAAAGCTGAAAAACAAGTTGAAAGGATGACTATGAACTGATTAATCAATATAAAGAGATAATTACAAATAATGAAAAGTATGATGGTGCTAGAGACAAACCAGCTGGAATAACATTAATAGGTATCGGAGTCGCGTGACAAGTGTCTGTTGAATGCAAGTTGTGTTTCTGGGCATGCTTAGCAGCTACGTCACCTAATGGGAGCACCTACAAGGAACAGCCTTCTTAAATTTAATGATGAGCTCAGCAGACTGTAAATATTCTTTAAAACAGCGTAGATCATACATCAGTCCAACCATAACAAGGCCAAAAGATACAGAGAGCTATGAACATAGCCCAGTCCATCACGCAAATCAGCTTTCCTTCCACTGACTCCACCTAAACTTTGCACACCTCGGGAAAGCAGCCAATATAATCAAAGACCCGGTTATACTCCTCCATCTTTTTTTTTAGATTAGATTACAGTGTGGAAACAGGCCCTTCGGCCCAACAAGTCCACACCGACCCGCCGAAGCGAAACCCACCCATAACCCAACATTTACCCCTTACCTAACACTACGGGCAATTTAGTATGGCCAATTCACCTGACCCTGCACATCTTTGGACTGTGGGAGGAAACCGGAGCACCCGGAGGAAACCCACACAGACACGGGGAGAACGTGCAAACAGTTCTCGCGTGTCAGTCGCCTGAGGCGGGAATTGAACCCGGATCTCTGGCGCTGTGAGGCAGCAGTGCTAACCACTGTGCCGCCCATCTTCTTCCATTGGGCAGAAGACACAAGAATTTAAAACACGTACCCATAGATTCAAGAACAGCTTCTTCCACGCTATTATCAGACTTATGAATAGACCTCTCATATGTTACAGTTGATCTTTCTCTCCAGCCATCTCTGAAACTGTAACACAATATTCTGCATTCTGTTCTATTACCCTGATGTAGTTATGTAATTTGATTAATTATGCCAGGATAGCACAGAAAACAATACTTTTCACTGTATCACCATACATGTGACAACAATTAATCAAATCAAAATGGGTTGCTGTATATCAAAAAGTCAATGAAGAAATCATTATGTATGATGTAGTAAGAGAAGCATTCAATACAGACTTCAATCTACAAGAAAAAAAATACTTGTGGAGCAAACTAAAACTAGAATAGAATAGGAATAGAATACCCTTTATTGTCACACGTACTCCAATACAGAAGTACAGGCATACACTTTTGCAATAGTTGTCTCTAACTAAGCTTACCCAGCCACAAGCAGAAAGTGCTGATGCTTTTATCAATGATCTGTACTGGCTTGCAAGAGAAGTTTGATATTACAACTTAGAAGAAATACTACTCAGAAGAAGAAGCATTGTTAGGAATCTTAGATGAAGCATTGCCTGGCCACTTGCAGTGAAGAGTTGACTTTACCTTAAGAGGCAATTCAACTGAGCAAACAAAGCGAGGTCAAGACATAAAATCTATTGATAATTCAGAATATCCCAAAAACAACCAACGCAAAGCAATATGTTAAGGTCAAAAGCAGGAGAGGCACAAGCAGTGTGCATCAACTGCTACTGCTAATTACAAACTAGCAACCATCCCTTTTCCAAAACAAAAATTAAAACAAGAGATTTGGATGAGATGTAATATATCATATTGAAATTAGAGACTTGGGTAGATTTAGATTAAGGTTTGAAATGTTGATGACATATAGTGCTTATCGTTCCAAGAAATTACACAATATCATATGACTTTGCTTTATTTCCTAGAAAAATCAAGCCAGAATAAAATGTTTCTCAAACAAAGTTAATGCTTTACTAATTCCAGCATACGTAGAAATATTCTTTGTAGCAGGAGGCCAAAAATGTTCTACCACTCACTGCTGAGTCAGAACATTGTGCACATGGGTTGCAATCTAAGATTTCAGCTTAGAAATCTGGGATGATATCCTCATGCAATACTAAAAGTGTCATACTATTGACTAGGGTCATGCTTAAGTTTACACATTAAAACAAGGCCTCATATGCCCCGTAAAAGATTCCATGGCATTATTTAAAAGATTGCTACTGCAGTGCCCCACTGGTGGAGGGAATGAATGTTTGAGGATGTGTTGCCAATTAAGTGGACGGCTTTCCCTAGATGGCGTCATGCTTAAGAGTCACAGAGCATTACAGTACAGAAACAGACCCTTCGGTCCAACTCGTCCATGCCGATCAGCTATCCTAACCTAATCTAACCTAACCATTCACCAGCACTTGCGGAAATCCCTCGAAACCCTTCATATTCATATACTCATCCAGATGCTTTTTAATTGCTGCAATTGTACCAGCCTCCACCACTTCCTCTGGTAGTGCATTCCATGCATGCACCACTCTAGGTGTGAAAAAGTTGCTCCTTAAGCCTCTTTTATATCTTTACCCCTCACCCTAAACTTATACTTTCTAGTTCTAGACTCCCCAACCCAGAGAAAACACTTCGTCGACTTATCCTATAAGGTCACCGCTCAGCCTCGGTTGCTCCAGGGAAAACAGCCCCAGTTTATTCAACCTCTCCCTATAGCTCAAACTCTCTAACCCTGGCAACATCCCAGTAAATCTTTTCTGAACCCTTTCAAGTTTCACAACATCTTTCCGATACTTCTTGAGTGTTATTTAGATGTTGCACCCATCCAGGCGACTGAACAGTATTTGTGCCTTGTTGGTGGCAGATATTCTTTTGGGAGTCAGGAGGTGAGTCACTTGCTTCAGGGCTTCCAAACTCTGAGCTGCTCTTTGGAGCCAGAGGATCTAAACGGCTGGTTCAGTTCAGTTTCTGGTCAACATGAATCCCAGGATCTTAATGATGGGAAATTCATCAGGGGTAATACTTTTGAACATCAAGGGGCAATGGTTAAGATTCTCTGAGAGATGGTGTTTACTGGTCATTTGCAGATACAGTAGTCCCCCTGGACCCGCAGGGATACATTCCATGACCTACCGCGGATGCACGAAACCGCAGATAGGAGCAAACCCATTCACTTCATTTGGCTCATTCATAAAGTCAGGCAGTATGGGATGCAGGGAGATTTGGCTATCTGGATTCAGAATTGGCTGGCTGACAGAAGGCAGAGAGTGGTTGTAGATGGAAAGTATTCTGCCTGGAAGGCACTGTTGAATGGGGTCCCGCAGGGCTCTGTTCTTGGGCCTCTGCTCTTTGTAGTTTTTATAAATGACTTGGATGAGGAGGTTGAGGGGTGGATTAGTAAATTTGCAATGACACAAAGGTTGGAGGTGTTGTCGATAGTATAGAGGGCTACTGTAGGCTGCAGCACGACATAGACAGGATGCACAGCTGAGCTGAGAAATGGCAGATTGAGTTCAACCTGGATAAATGCGAAGTGATGCATTTGGAAGGTCGAACTCAAATGCTGAATATAGGATTAAAGACAGGATTCTTGGCAGTGTGGAGGAACAAAGGGATCTGGGTGTGCAAGTTCATAGATCCCTCAAAGTTGCACCCACATGGATAGGGTTGTTAAGAAAGCATATGGTGTTTTTGGCTTTCATTAACAAGGGGATCGAGTTTAAGAGCCTCAAGGTTTTGCTGCAGCTCTACAAGTCCCTGATGAGACCACACTTGCAATATTTTGTCCAGTTCTGGTCACCCTACTATAGGAAAGATACAGAGGCTTTGGAGAGGGTGCAAAGAAGGTTTACCCAGGATGCTGCCTGGACTGGAGGTTATGAAGAAAGGTTGAATAAGCTCAGACTTTTCTCTCTGGAGGGAGAGGTGTACAAAATAATGAGAGGAATAGATAGAGTCAATAGCCAGAGACTTTTCCCCAGGGCATGACTGGTACGAGTAGTCATAGTTTGAAGATATTAGGTACAAAGGAGTCATCAGAGGTAGGTTCGTTATGCAGAGAGTTGTGAATGCATGGAATGTGTTGCCAGCTGAGGTGATGGAAGCGAAGTCATTGGGAACATTTAAGCGACTGCTGGTCTTGCACATGGATAGCAGTGAGTTGAGTGGTGCGTAGGTTAAGTTACTATATTTAACATTAGGATTAAGTCTCGGCACAATATCGTGGGCCTAAGTGCCTGTTCTGTGCTGTACTTTTCTATGTTCTATGAAACTGACCTCCCCAACGACGCCTGGTCCTGGTTCTGGAACATTCCATATAATATGTTCAGACTGCAATAAACAGAGGGTAACAAACCCTGGAAGATAATTCTGCGGATTCTGCGGTCGCCCTGTATTTCTTAGACCAAGCTTGGATGTTGTCCAAGACTTGCATCATTAGATAAGAAGTGATTCAGCACCTGAGTCATCACAAATGCTGTGATACACTGTAAAATCATCAGCGAATGACCCACTTCTAACTGTATGCAAGGGCAATTCCTTGATACTGCAAGTGAAGATTCATCCCACCTTTCCAAAATCCCAAATATAGGATGGATTGAATTCTACATGAACAGTAACTCAACTTGCATTCCACTGTAAAATAGAAAGACTTTCAAAGTTTGTGCGAAGATTTGTAGCTCGGGTGCTCGGTGTTGTGGTTCTGTTCGCCGAGCTGGAAGTTTTTGTTGCAAACGTTTCGTCACCTGGCTAGGTGACATCATCAGTGCTTGGGAGCCTCCTGCGAAGCGCTTCTTTGATGTTTCCTCTGGTGTTTATAGTGGTCTGTCTCTACCGCTTCCGGTTGTCAGTTTCAGCTGTCCGCTGTAGTGGTTGGTATATTGGGTCCAGGTCGATGTGTTTGTTGATGGAGTTTGTGGATGAATGCCATGCCTCTAGGAATTCCCTGGCTGTTCTCTGTCTGGCTTGCCCTATGATAGTAGTGTTGTCCCAGTCGAATTCATGTTGCTTGTTGTCTGCGTGTGTAGCTACTTAGTAGAACATGTAGGCAGTTGGGGTATTCCTGACAATCAACAATGATTTCATCATCGTTGTTGGACTCTTAACTTTAAACCTTTACTGAATTCAAATTCACCAATTGCCATGGCAAGATTTGAACCCAGGCCACTGGATTAATAGTACCACTGGGTCAACACTCAACCCCCAGCTATAAGTTATCTGTACCCATTTTCAGACTTCTTCTCTCAGCTTATATTTTTACACCAAGGGGTATGCCATGGTCTAGTAGTATTAGCATTAGAAACTCAGCTAATGGTTTGGGGAACTGGGTTTGAATCCCACCACAGCAAATGGTGGAACTTGAATTCAATAGAAAGAAATTTGAAATTAAGAATCTAATGATCAACATCAAATCAATCATTGTCGATTGTCAGAAAAACCCATCTGGTTCACTAATGTCGTTCAGAGAAAAAAAATCTACCATCCTCACCTGGTCTGGCCTATATGTGACTCCAGACCCACAGGTTGACTCACAATTGCCCACTGAAATGGAGGAGAAAGTGAGGACTGCAGATGCTGGAGATCAGAGCTGAAAATGTGTTGCTGGAAAAGCGCAGCAGGTCAGGCAGCATCCAAGGAGGAGAATCGACGTTTTGGGCATGAGCCCTTCTTCAGGAATGAGGAAAGTGTGTCCAGCAGGCTAAGATAAAAGGTAGGGAGGAGGGACTTGGGGGAGGAGAGCTGGAAATGCAATAGGTGGAAGGAGGTCAAGGTGAGGGTGATAGGC
>NC_057742.1:43665801-43696911 GCF_004010195.1 Chiloscyllium plagiosum
ACAGCACAGCAGGTCAGGCAGCATCTAGGGAACAGAAGATTCGATGTTTCGGGCACATGCCCTTCTTCAGGAATGAGCAGAGAGTGTTCAGCAGGAGAAGATAAAAGGTAGGGAGGAGGGACTTGGAGGAGGGGCGTTGGAAATGTGATAGGTGGAAAGAGGTCAAGGTGAGGGTGATAGGTCGGAGTAGGGTGGAGGCGGAGAGGTCAAGAAGAAGACTGCAGGTCAGGAAGGCGGTGCCGGGCTTCCTGACCTGCAGTCTTCTTCTTGTCCTCTCCGCCTCCATCCTACTCCGACCTATCACCCTCACCTTGACCTCTTTCCACCTATCACATTTCCAACGCCCCTCCTCCAAGTCCCTCCTCCCTACCTTTTATCTTCTCCTGCTGAACGCTCTCTGCTCATTCCTGAAGTAGGGCCTGTGCCCGAAACGTCGAATCTCCTGTTTCCTGGATGCTGCCTGACCTGCTGTGCTGTTCCAGCAATAAAGTTTCAACTTTGATCTCCAGCATCTGCAGACCTCACTTTCTCCTCGACCAAAACTGCACACAATACTCCAGATGCGGCCGCACCCAGAGTCTTATACAACTGCAACATTACCTCAGTACTCCGGAACTCAATTCCTCTACCAATAAAAGCCAGTACGCCATATGCCTTCTTCACTGCACTATTTACCTGGGTGGCAACTTTCAGAGATCTGTGTACATGGACACCAAGATCCCTCTGCTCATCCACACTACCAAGTATCCGACCATTAGCCCAGTACCCCATCTTTTTGTTATTCTTCCCAAAGTGAATCACCTCACACTTAGCTACATTGAATTCCATTTGCCACCTTTCTGCCCAGCTCTGCAGCTTATCTATATCCTGCTGTAACTTGCCACATCCTTCCTCACTGTCAACAACTTCTCCGACTTTCGTATCATCCGCAAACTTGCTCACCTAACCTTCTAACCCCTCTTCCAGGTCATTTATAAAAATGACAAACAGCAATGGTCCCAAAACAGATCCTTGCGGAACACCGCTAGTAACGGCACTCCAAGATGAACCTTTACCATCAACTATTACCCTCTGTCTTCTTCCAGCCAGCCAATTCCTAATCCAAACCTCCAACTCACCCTCAATCACTATTCCTGGAAATGTCCTGTCTCACCAGCAGGACAGACCCAGTAGAAGTGGTGGCATTGTGGCATACAGTTGGGAGGGAGCTGCTCTGGGAGTCCTCAACATTGACTCCAGACCCCAGGAAGTCTACCGCACTAAATGGACAGGCTTTGATCACATCTAGCAACTCAAGACTGGGCATCCATGTTGGCCATCAACAGCAGCAAAATTGTACTCCTGCACAATCTATAACCTCTTGGCGTGACATATTGCCCCACTCAACCATTACCTTCAAGCCAGCGGATCAATCCTTGTTTAATGGAGTGCACGAGGGCATGCCAAGAGCAGCACCAGACATACCTGAAGATGAGGTGTCAACCTTGTGAAGCAACCAAACAGGACTTCTTGCATAAGTGATAGACAGAGCTAAGCAATCCCACAACCAACAGATTGGATCTAAGCTGTGTAGTCCTGCTACATCCAGTCATGAATGGTGGTGGACAATTAAACAACTCAATGGAGGAGAAGGCTCCACAAATATCTCCATCCTCAATGAAAGAAGAGCTCAGTAAATCGGTGCAAAAGAGAAGGCTGAAGCTTTCATAACAATCTTTAGTCAGAAGTGCTAAATAAATAATCCATCTCAGTGTCTTCCAGTGGTGCCCAGCATGAGCTAATTCTGTTCACTCCATGTGACAAAGAAATGGTTGGAGACACTGGATACTGCAAAGGCGACAGGCCTTGACAACATTCCAGCAATTGTATTGAAGACTTGTGCTCCAAAACTTGCTGTTCTTCTAGCCAAGCTGTTCCAGTACAGTTACAACACTGGTATCGACCCAACAATGTGGAAAATTGCCCAAGTATGTCCTGTACATAAAAAGCAGGACAAATCCAACCAGGCCAATTACTGCTCCATCAGTCTACTTTCAATCATCAGTAATGTTCGGAAGTTGAAGGTATGTACTGTACCTTTGAGAGAGTGGCAGCTGAAAAGCTGGCAAGCATTGGTCATGTGACAGACCAGCAGACACAGTGTACTGGACTATTTGAAAATGTAACATTTGGGCTGTAACCTAGATACACGAGTTGCTTTCACAGCAGTTTGAATTTAACCAGCCTAAATTATATCTCAAAATACTAAAAACCAAACTATTTTGAAGTTTACTGTTTTGACAACATCGAACCAATGAGACAATCCGATGTTTGGGGTACAAAAAGCCAACATTTTGGACAGTTAGGCAGAGAAAGAGCACAGTCTACCATTGTTAGATTGACTGCCCAAAAACTCTGTCGAAGGTGCCTTTTCATATGAAAAATCTGTGAAGACCAAAGATGACTCAGGGAGATGTACAAATAGAGGAAGATCAACACTGGTTTTGAAACTTGAGTTACTGTAAATTTAATAGGGGCTTTATTGGATCAGTATAAAGTGGTAAACAACAAAGCTTTAAGAGAAAGGAAGTTTAGTGCTGTAAATAGTTGTTGTTTAATGTTCACTTTCTGAGTTAAAAAGTAAAATTGTTATTTTTTTCTTTAAATAGTGAAATTTGGGGTAGTTCCCTGTAACACATATTTTAACAGATTATGAGCCAAGGTGAACTTTTCTGTGTTTGGTTTAATTCGCAGAAGGGTTTACAACTGTGTCCTAAGATCAAAATGATGGAAGGTGTTATCAAGTATTATCAAGCAGCACCTGCACAGCAATAGATGCCCAGTTTGGGTTCTGCCAGGGCCACTCAGCTCCACAGCTCATTACAGCCTTGGTCCAAACACGGACAAAACAGCTGAATTTTAGAGGTGAGGCGTGAGTGACAACCCTTGATATTAAGGCTGCATTCAACTAAATGCCATGATTTGGAGATGTCGGTGTTGAACTGGGGTGTATAAAGTTAAAAATCACGCAACACCAGGTTATAGTCCAACAGGTTTACTTGGAAGCACTAGTTTTCGGAGCGCTGCTCCTTCATCAGGTCATTGTGGAGGACGCAATTGTAAGACACAGAATTTATAGCAAATGTTTACAATGTGATGTAAGTGAAATTATACATTGAAAAATACCTTGATTGTTTGTTAAGTCTCTCATCTGTTAGAATGACCATGATAGTTTCACTTCTTTCATATGTAAAAAAAGCTACATTCTCAGGTTAACTGTAACAATTTGTGTCAGCGCAGATAAGATGTTGAGATGTTGAAGGTGTTAGCCCCCCGTGTTCCCTATCTGTGCCATAATGTTTAGACTGATTCTAATCTAAAAAGTGAGTTAACAGAGTCCTACATGGATTCAGGCAGTTTTTGAGCAAAGTACAATGTAACTCTGCAAGTACAAATTCACCTCACAAACATGTGTGTGTGTGTGTGAGTGTCTGTGAGTGTAAAGTGGTCTAAGTCTGGGAGACAGTGCATGTGTGAGTGTGTGAGTGAGTGTGTCTGTAGGAGTATGTGTGCGCGTGCGTGTCATAGGCTTAGGCGACTTTACACTAACAGACACACATATACACTCTGCCTCACAAACACTCACAACCCCCCACACCGGACACACACACAAAAACTCACATGCACACATACACATATACGTTTGTGGGGTGAATTTGTACTTGCAGAGTTACATTGTACTTTGCTCAAAAACTGCATGAATCCATGTAAGACTCTGTTAACTCACTTCTTAGATTAGAATCAGTCTAAACATTATGGTACAGACAGGGAGCACAGGGTGCTAACACCTTTAACATCTTAACATCTTATCTGCGCTGACACCAATTGTTACAGTTAACCTGAGAATGTAACTTTTTAATAAATCACAAAACTTTGATTACTTTTTTTATTTACTTTTAGGTGTCATAACTTTTTAATAAATCACAAAACTTTGTTCACATATGAAAGAAGTGAAACTATCATGGTCATTCTAACAGATGAGAGACTTAACAAACAATCAAGGTAATTTTCAATGTAAAATTTCAGTTGCATCCCACTGTAAACTTTTGCTATAAATTCTGTGTCTTACAATTGTGTACTTCACAATGACCTGATGAAGGAGCAGCGCTCTGAAAGCTAGTGCTTCCAATTAAACCTGTTGGACTATAACCTGGTGTTGTGCGATTTTTAACTTTGACTAAATGAGACATCAAGGAGCCCTAGCAAAAGTGGAATCAATGGGTATCGGGGGCAAACTCTCCAGTGGTTGGAGTCATACTTGACACATGGGAAGATGGCTGTGGTTGTTAAAGGTAGTCATCTCAGCTCTAGGACTTTTCTGCAGGAGTTCCTCAGGGTACTGTCTACAGCCCAACCATCTTCAGCTGCTTCATCAATGATATCCCTTCCATCATAAGGTCAGACCTGGGGATGTTCGCTGGTGATTGCATGATGTTCAGCACCATTCACGACTTCTCAGATACTGAGGCAGTCCATGTTCAAATGCAACAAAATCTGCACAATATCCAGGCTTGGGCTGCCAAGTGGCAAGTAACATTCGTACCACACAAATGCCAGGCTATGACCATCACCAACAAGAAGAAAGTGAGGACTGCAGATGCTGGAGATCAGAGCTGAAAACTATGTTGCTGGAAAAGCGCAGCAGGTCAGGCAGCATCCAAGGAGCAGGAGAATCGACGTTTCAGGCATAAGCCCTTCTTCAGGAAGAAGCTTTGTGGGTGTACCACACCACATGGATTGCAGTAGATCAAGATGATAGCTCATTTCTACTTTCTCGCGACCAATTATGGATAGGCAATAAACGCTCTTCTAGCCAGTGACGTACACATCCCATGTAGAAATATAACACATGAATGAGATATAGATGGAGGCCATGCTGTCCTCGAATCTGCTTTCATAAGAACATTGCTGATTACTCCATATTCCTGCTTATCCACAACATTTCCCCTTCTTGCTAATCATGAATCCATCTACCTTTCAAAGACTATTCAAAGACTTTGCATGCATCACCTTTTGTGGAAGAGAGAATTTAAAGACCCTTCCCAGATGGTGCACATATTTTTTTCAGCTGAGTGGGCAACCTCAACTACGACACAAAGCTCCTGTTTATTGACTGCGAGGGTCTGCAAGTCACTCTTAGAATGCTGCCTGTCTTCTATCAAGACCTGATCAACATCTGGAACATGACTGACTCACGCTGGGACTTCCTGCCATCAGAACTAGCAGCTATTGTCACGGACACATTGCTCAGGAATCTGCACCTTCACCATCGCTGCTTCGAGTTGCTGCAGGGGGGTGGGCTGTGGCCATGGGGGTGACCTAAGTTGGGTGGCGGAGGTTTGAGCTGAATGTTGTTGCAAGAATTTGAAAGCAGAACAGCAGTGGACATCCAACTCACAGCCAATGCCATCTAACACCTGAAAATGCCAGTGACTGGACCTGACATTATGCTCTGTTTAGAGGATCCTCAAGTGAGCAGTGGAATCTTGTCTATGCAGACAGAATTTCACAATGGCTCAAAAGTCCTGAACCTCCCTCAGGAGCCTGCACCCTACAACCCGAGCCACCTCCTTAGTATGTGTTGCATGTCATTTGGGGAGTTCTTGTACAGCTGCTGCTGCACACCATCGACCTTGACTCTTACATCCGCTATCCAAATAAGCCTTAGCATACTTACTTGTCAGTGGGCAGTTGGGATCCCCAATGGAGTGAGTGAGTGAGTCCTCCCTCTTTCCATCAGGGACCTGGTTGGATGTGTTGCACACAGAAGTCCCTTATAACCACAGATTGTGGATTCACAGACTCCCAGTTCACCTTTTTATTTTATGGTACTGTGGTGCCCAAGGACCACGTATGTATTGGTTGAGAGCGTTTGCACTCTCTTTTTAGTTTTTTTTTCGAAAAACTTTGTTTTTTTGGTTGCACATCAGCCCCAAGCTCCTGAGCTTTGGGCACCTGGTGCAGAAGGGAGCGGACTGTTAAGACTCCTGGGCCTGGTCAGGCTGACAATAAACAGATCCAGGCAGCAAGCCGTGGATGGGGTCATCTCTGTCGACTGCCTGCCCCTCTTCCCCGGTTACGTTCATGCCCAGGTGTTCGTGGAGAAGGAGCATTCCGTGACCACCAATGCTCTCAATGCCTTTAGAGAGAGGCAGGCACTGCGGGGTTAGAATGCTTGTGTTTCTCCCTCCAACTCCATTTGAGTTGGTCGCTTCCTTCTCTCCCTAATTGCTCCGAATGTTAACAGCATTCCCCTAAAAGGGGGAATGTTAATCTTCAATTGGCCACATGGGTATTTTCCTGGTGGTGGAAGAAAGTGAATCATAAAGTATGCATACAATAGTGTCTTTTAACTGTGTCACTTTTTTTTAGAAAGGCAATAACACTCACGTCGCCCATCCACAGGGTGGCCATGCCCCCATGCGCCTGTTCCCGAAGTGTCTTCAATCCCGCCGCACATCCGATCAAAAGAATCGTCCACGTTCGTTATTCTGTCCTCTCCAAACGCCGGAGCGAAGCCCGATTTTTACTTCCTCATAATCAACTCGGAGGAGAAGTAACTTTGCTTATCACGCCGTGTGCCCGACATTGACAGCAGGCTGAGCAGTTACACAACCAAGAACATTTTAAATAATTTCCATCAGGATCAGCAAGTGGAATTGGGCATCCATTGACGTAATTCGACTGCGCCGAAGAAACGTTGTAGGACCTTTCCCACGAGCTGCGAGAAAGGCGAGAGATGGATGTTGAGACTGGGACTGATTCTGAGTTGGTGTTGATTGGTGGTTGCTACGAGCAGATTATTTTCGGTTATCGGATAAAAAAGCCTGGGCAGGTAAGAATGGATCTGTCGCTTATGCAGAGGCGGACTCTGTGGCTAAGAACAGTGTTAGGGTTTACCTGATGGTTCTGTGCCGCAAGACCCCTATCATGTAGTTCAGCTTCTGAAGCCGATCTTCTTGGATGCCTTTTGGAGAGAGAGGGAGCAACCCCTTAGACCTATGCAGAAAAACATGGATTTATTCCTGAATCATTCTTCTAAGTTAACGACATTTTGTTAATTCTAAAAGGCTATATTTTCAAAGGCCAGTAGCAGATTCAAATGATTTGAGAACCATTAGGATGCTTGATCTATTATATGGGCGGCACGGTGGCTCAGTGATTCCAGCCCCGGGTGCCTGTCTGTTTGGAGTTTGCACATTCTCCCAGTGTCTGCGTGGGTTTCCTCCGAGTATTCCAGTTTCTTTCCACAATCCAAAGATGTGCAGGTCAGGTGAATTGGCCATGCTAAGTTGTCCAAAGTGTGAGGTACATTAGTCAGGAGTAAAGGTAGGGGAATGGGTCTGGGTAGGTTACTCCTCAGAGTGTTGGTGTAGACTTGTTACGCCAAAGGGCCTGTTTCCACACAGTAGGGAATCTTATCTATTTGGATGGTCATTTAAAATTAACCATGATGTGGAGGTGCTGGTGTTAGACTGGGGTAGATAAAGCCCAACAGATTTATTTGGAAGTACTAACTTTCAGAGCACTGCTCTTTCATCAGGTAACTAGGATCATATTGCAAAAGATCACAGTGTCATGCAATGAAAATGAAATATTGAACAAACTTAAATTGCTGTTGAAGTCTTTCATCTTTTAGAATGGGTTGCAGGTTTTGTTTCATTAGTATGTAAATCCCAAAACTTCTTTTAAGTTATATTCTTGATAACTCAAGGTCTTAGAACATAGGACATAGAAAAGTACAACATAGGGCAGGCCCTTTGGCCCACCATGTTGTGTTGAGGATTAATCCCTGCTCTATCTGTTGGTTCCCTTTCCTCCCTCTGACTGTAACCCAGCTATCCTTATCCTGCATCTGAGGAGTGACCTGGCAGCCATCGTTTCTCTCCACCCTCTCTCCTTGCCGTTCTGTTTAAAAAATATGTTTTTTACTCCTCTTCCCTGCAGTCCTTTACTCCTCCCTTGCATCTCTCGGCAAATTGAGGCCCGATGCCTGAGGTAAGTATTTTAAACTGTTATACTCACCTTCCCAGCAGTCCTCCGCTCCTCCCTTGCAATTTTTAGCAAATAAGAAAAGATAACATCTTAGCTCAGACAACATATTAAAGGTGTGTGTGTGTATTTATGCAACGTGTTGTTGCATAAACAGAAGATCAGAGATCGGGTGACCATCCTCCAAGGCGAACTTCGGGATATGCAACAACGCAGAGTGGCCGAGCAGAGGCTGATAGCCAGGTTTGGTACCCATGAGGATGGCCTCACTCATATGCAGCCCTCACACTCAAACCCACTCACACACCCTCTCACAGGCTTATACTCCTGCACATTCACGCACACACTCTACCAAGCACACACACATGCAAAAATGCACTCTTTCACACTCTCACACTCTCTCTCATCTGCTCCAACACCCCCCCTGCATGCACGTGCGTATATATAACACACCACACACACATCTATGGGGTGAATTTGCAATTGCAGAATTGTATTTGCAGATATATTCTATTTTTGCTCAAAAAGCACCAATCTTCAGGCAGTCACTCCATTGAACATTTTATAAATTCCTACTTTGGAAACAGAACCAGTCTGACTCAAGATTGGGATACAGACAGACTCTAACCTCATACCTTGAATACATTTTCTTTAATTCATTTTTTCTTATAAAACCTTAAGTTATCTTAAGAATGTAGCTGGGGTTTATATATTAATGAATAGAAACTTGTAACCTATTCTAAAAAGACAAAAGACTTAACAGCAATCTAAGTTAGTTCAATATATTGTTTTAATTGAATGGCACTGTGATCTTTTGCTATAAATCCTGTGACTTATAATCCTGCCCCAGTACTT
Organism: Chiloscyllium plagiosum; assembly: GCF_004010195.1. NCBI lineage: Eukaryota > Metazoa > Chordata > Chondrichthyes > Orectolobiformes > Hemiscylliidae > Chiloscyllium > Chiloscyllium plagiosum. The sequence goes on from NC_057742.1 coordinate 43,674,688, forward strand.
AGCTGATTAAGGAGCAGCACTCTGAAAGCTAGTACTTCCAAACAAATTTGTTGGACTAAAACCTGGTGTTGTGTGACTTTTAACATTAAAGTTAACAAATGGACCATTGCTTGGGAATCTGGACTGTCAGTCAGATTCTGCGTATCCATCTTAGGACAGATCAAACAGAGACACACGAGACTTCCTAGAAGCATTATATTCCAACTGGAACTGTATCAACAAACATATCGAGTTGGACCCCATCTACCACCCCCTGAGAGGGGGAAAAACAGAAAATTACATCACCACAGGAAATGACAACACCAACCCGAAGAAACCCAAACATATAAATAGAAAGCAGGAATCATATACAGTACTTCGCCTGAGGCCCACTGAAGATGTTACCTAGTATGGTGACGAAACATCTGGAAATGAACCTTCCAGCTCAGTGAGCAAACCTACATCCAGAACCTCAATCTGAGCTACAAATCTTCTCAAAATTTGCTAAGTGCTCCGAAAGCTAGTGCTTCCCACTAAAAGTGTTGGACTATAACCTGGTGTTTGAGTTTTAACTTAGCAAGAAAGAAGTAAATGTTTCAAAATAGTTAGAACATAGAAAAGTACAGCACACAACAGGCCCTTTGGCCCATGATGTTGTGCCGAGATTTAATCCTAATGTAAAATATAGTAATTTAACCTATGCACCCCTCAACTTACTGCTATCCATGTGCATGTCCAGCAGTCGCTTAAATGTCCCCACTGACTCTGCTTCCAGCACCACAGCTGGCAATGCATTCCATGCATTCACAACTCTTTGCGTAAAGAATCCACCTCTGACGTCTCCTTTATACCTTCCTCCTAATATCTTCAAACTATGACTTCTTGTACCAGTCTCGTCCCTGGGGAAAAGTCTCTGGCTATTGACTCTATCTATTCCTCTTATTATTTTGTACACCTCGATCAGGTCTCCTCTCTTCCTCCTTCTCTCCAGAGAGAAAAGTCAGAGCTTATTCAACCTTTCTTCATAAGGCAAGCCCTCCAGTCCAGGCAGCATCCTGGTAAATCTTCTTTGCACCCTCTCCAAAGCCTCTGTATCTTTCGTATAGTAGGGCGACCAGAACTGGACACAATATTCCAAGTGTGGTCTCACCAGGGACTTGTATAGCTGCAGCAAAACCTCAAGGCTCTTAAACTCGATCCCCCTGTTAATGAAAGCCAAAACACCATATGCTTTCTTAACAACCCTATCCACTTGGGTGAGGAGAAAGTGAGGTCTGCAGATGCTGGAGATCAGAGCTGAAAATGTGTTGCTGGAAAAGCGCAACAGGTCAGGCAGCATCTAGGGAACAGGAGAATCGACGTTTCGGGCATAAGGGATTCCTGAAGAAGGGCTTATGCCCGAAACGTCGATTCTCCTGTTCCCTAGATGCTGCCTGACCTGCTGCGCATTTCCAGCAACACATTTTCAGCTATCCACTTGGGTGGCAACTTTGAGGGATCTATGACCTTGCACACCCAGATCCCTCTGTTCCTGCACACTGCCAAGAATCCTGTTTTTAATCCTATATTCAGCATTTGAGTTCGACCTTCCAAAATGCATCACTTCACATTTATCCAGGTTGAGCTCCATCTGCCATTTCTCAGCCCAGCTTTGTATCCTGTCTGTCGCGCTGCAGCCTGCAGTAGCCCTCTATACTAACGACGACACCTCCAACCTTTATGTAATCAGTTTGTTTCAGTTTTAGTACACGTTCAATTTCAAATCGGATATAATAATAACAAATTAAGCCTGTCAAGAAATATTGGATTAAGAAAGAGTTGAAACGTGCAAAGAATTGTTCAAGTAGTGTGTTTAATTTTTCTTAACCTGAAGTATTTTAATATTTTTTCCTTGTTTCTTTTATCTCCCTTCTTCAAGTCAATAAAATTTCATTTTATTTACTCACCAATTAAAATCTGAAAGAATGGGTCTGTGCCTACTAACGCATTCACTGTCAGACAGGTTGTTTAGTAGTAATGAAGACTGGTAAAAGGGTACTTACTCTGGATCAGACAAATCCTAACTAATCTACTGAGTTTAGCATGTACATACCAGTGAATGCAATAACGTCACACTACTGTATTCCATTTGTTTCATAATGTGTCAAATAGCAAGAAACAATGAGCATCACAGCTTCTGGAGGAGGGAGTGGTTTACTAATTTGCATATTTAACCGTTAACAGTTGTGAGCACTGTTTGTACTACGTTTAAATTACCTCAACAGCTGAATTAACAACAAAGTAACAGGCTGAAGTAGGTAACCTCTTTTGATTGAGTCTCTACTTAAATTATATTTTAGATTGATGCATAAATAACATTCATCGAAAAAAATAGGCACAGGATCACAAACCTCATCAATTTACTGCTTGCTTTTTGTTTTAATATTGCGGCCTTTTTCTTCCAACTGGTTTATATATGTGATGATTTAGCTTATAGTGTGCCATCTCTTTTGAGTGGCTCATAGGGCCCCTTCTGTACTGTAAGATTCTTTGTCCCATCTGTACTTCAAAAGATTTACTACTGCCTATACCACATGCATTTTCCTGCACCAGACCCATAGCATCCTATAACTCTTCAAGGGCATATTTAAGTACTTCATTAGAGGCTGTGCAATTTCCCATCTCAACTAACATTCCAGACCTCCTCCAATTCTGGGTGAAAAGGTTTTTCCTCCAATCTCCTCCATACCTTCAACATTAGAACCCCTTATTATTGAACTTTCAACAAAAATTAACAACTGCTTTCTATTCAACTGTCAATGCTCCTCATCATTTTATACACCTCTATCAACCTTCTCTCCTCCCAAGCAAACAACTTGAGCTTAATTAGTCATTTTTCATAGCTGAAATACTCCATCTCATGCAATATCCTGTTGAATTTTCTTTGCGCCCCTTCCAGTGCAGCGACATCCTTCCTATCGTGTGCGCAGTGTTTCAGCTGTAGCCGACAAAGTCCTATCCAGCTCCAATGTGATCTTCTGTTCTTATAATCTATGCCAAGACTGACAAAAGCAAGCAAGCCATATGCTGCCTGAACTACCCTATTAACCTGTCCTGCCACATTTAAGAATTTGTGAATAAGCACTCCAAGTATCCTGAGTTTTCTCGTATCTTTACATTCATTGAATAGTCTCTTTTCTTGTTCCTTTATCCAAAATGCATTACTCACATTTGTCAGGGTTAACTTCTATCTGCCATTGATCTGCCCGTCTGACCAATCTATCTTTATCCTCCTGTATCCTTACTGCCGGCAATCCAGGCCAATCTTTTTGTCATCTACAAATTTAGTTTTCATCCCTCCTGCAATCTCATCTACATCATATATGAATATCACAAACAATGAGTGACTGAACACTGATCCCTGTGGAATGCCACTGCACAATGGATGCAATAACATAAACACCATTCATCTCTTTCTCTCTCTCTCTTTTTTTCTCTCTCTCTCTCTCTCTCTCTCTCTCTCTCTCTCTCTCTCACCCACCACCGTCACGCAGCAAATATTCGATCCATCTTGCCAAGTTGCCCTGGACCCCATGAGCTTTTAACATCTTTATTAGTTTCCCACTATCGGACCTGTTAAGGCCTTTCCGAAATCCATTTGTCTCACAACTGTGCTGTTTCTCCTCAGCCCTGCACTTTTCACCCATTCAATGCCCTGTTTCAAAGTTCTATTGTACGTTTTGAGGCAGTGTATTCCAGATCATAATAATTTCGTCAAATGTATCACAACCAAGGTACAAAATTTTAAATGCTGTGTGTGGATCATTTTGTCAGTTTGTTTTTGGTTTCCTGAATCTATTACTATCCTACTCATTGATTACTGTTGTTTCCAGTTATGCATTATCTGAAAGCTTTCGAATTGTTCCTTATATTCCTTGTACTTGGCCAGTACAGGTCATTCTGCTAGAACATGAGTTTCATTAATACAAATTTGCTAGAACGCAAAAGACAAATTTGACTTTACTCAAACGCATGGTGACTAAAATGTGAACTTTTAAAGTGTGTAGTGGTTATTAATGTGATTCCTGCCCCATTAGTTTAAATCGTGCTACTATTACATGATTTTCTTCTCACACGTGGTTACACAAGAATGGAACTACCGTGTTGGAGCAGAATTGACTGTTATGTATATTAAAACTTTCTAACACTACTTACTCTATCACACTCCCTCTCATGTCTCAGTCATTCGCCAGCACTCTCAACTCTTTGTGCATTAGTCAATTTTGTTTCCAAACTGCCTCTATCCTTCAGCTGATGTGCTTCAATTTTGCTAACGTCTATTATGTACAACTTTATCTGGATACTTTATCTGGATCAAGAGGCACTTGGCCTTTGGAAGACCATTTGCACAATATGAGTGTGAATATACATGTAAAATAACTTGAATTTTCATCTGAAAGTGTCCCATGCAATTGAAACTTAATAAATACAATTACAAATGCCATCTAAAATTGTGTTGTTTGCACTTTCTAGAACTGGAATCCAGAACCTGACTTTACTCATCATGCTCATACAGCCTCTTTAACCACTGTGGCTATAAACGATTGCTACGTGGCAACAGGCAGTAAAGATGAAACTATTCAGCTATACAACATGAAAAAGAAAATCGATCAAGGATCGTTATTGTACCATGATGGTGAGTAAAAATGTGCTTTCACATTTTGATATTGATCCTTTTGTGGGTAACCCAAGGTAACTCAAAGAATTGGTTACTAAAATTATTGCCGGTGCGGTGTAGAAAGCAGAAATTTCTGATTTATTGAGAATTATTACTGGGATCCTGAGTGTACTTCTGTTAAATACCTGTACTGTAGGCTTGGAGTAGAAAATAATGATTGTCTTTGGATCTTAATTTCTGATGAAATATTGGAATTTCACATGATAATGCCAATGAGAGATTCTTCAAGACAGAGTTTATTAGATAAAGCTAAAATCAAAAAACACCAGAGGCACTTGGCCCTTAACATGGTCACATTTTAGCATTTAGTTTAATAATGAGAACCTTGGGCTAGAAACAATATACTAAATCTGTTTTAGGAAAATTACAAAGGAATGAGTGCAGATTTGGCCGGAATGAACTGAGAAAAGGAGTTGTGCAGAAAAGGAGTTGTGTTTAAAGAAGAAGGGCAGACTTTTAGAGAATAAGTCACGATTCTCAAGATTAAAATATCTAGAAAGATTCTAGAAAGGGGATAAACCATCCATGGTTGACCAGGGAAGTTAAGGATAGCACCAGTCTAAAAGAAAAAAAGTATTGAATATTAGTGGTAAGCCAGAGTTTTGAGAAAATGTTTAAAACCAGCAAAAGATGCCCAAAAAAGAGGGAAACTAAATTGAGGTGAAACTGGCAAGTAATATCAAAACAGAAACTTAAAGATATATAGTTAAAAAGGAAGAGAAAGGCCAATGTGAAAATGTGGCCCTTGAAGAATGAGAATGGGAAAATAATATGCGAACTGAGAAATGGCAAAGGTGTTGAATAAATATTTTGCAGCAATCTATTCATTGACTACAGTTCAGCCTTCGACACTATTATCCCCTCGAGACTGACTACTAAACTTAGTGATCTCGGACTAAGCCCCACTCTCTGCAACTGGATCCTCAGTTTCCAGGCCACAATCAGTGAAGATTGGGGACGATATTTCATCGTCACTAACACTCAACATTGAAGCCCCCCCCACCCCGGTTACATACGCAGCCTCCTACTGTACTCGCTGTTTACCCATGACTGCGTTGCCAAATACCAGACTAATGCCATTTACAAGTTCGCTGTTGACACCACCAAAGTCAGTCGAATCTCAGATGGCGATGAATCAGACTACAGACAGGAGATGGTAGATGTTTAAAAATGGTGCACTAAGAACAACCTTGCTCTCAATGCCAGCAAAACCAAGGAACTTTCAGCGGGATGTTACTCAAGCCTCCTACCATTAACAGAACAGAGGTGGAATGAGTGGAGAGTATCAAGCTCCTGGGAGTGGTCATCCACAACAAGCTTTCCTGGACTCTTCATGTGGATGCACTAATTAGAAAGGTCCAACAATGTCTCTTCTTCCTCAGGCAGCTGAGGAAATGTGGCATGACGGCGAATACCCTTGCCAACTTTTATAGGTGTGACATCGAGAGCATTCTGTCTGGATGTATCACTAGCTGGTACCATTCAAGATCAGGGACGGTTACGGAGCGTGGTGAACTTGGCCCGGACGATCACAAAGGCCAACTTCCTATCTATAGAATCTGTCTACTAGACCTGCTGTCAAGGAAAGGCCGCCAGCATTCTTAAAGATCCATCCCACCCTGGCAATGTTTTTCTATAACCTCTACCATTGAGGAGAAGGTACAGAAGCCTGAACACAAACATAAGCTGGTTTCGCAACAGTTTCTACCCTACTGTTGTTAGAATACTGACTGGACTCTCAAACTCTCAACATTTGCCTGGACCTGTATTTTTGATTTTGCCGCTGTTACCTATATTATTTACTGTCTATGCTACTTAACTATGTGATCTGCCTGTGATGATTGCAAGACAAAGCTTTTCACTGTGCCTCAGTACATGTGGCAATAAATTCAATTCAATGCATCTTCATGGGAGAATCATCAATAATATTTCAAAAATGCTAAATAATCAAAGGGCAAAACTGGGTGAGGAAATAAATAATAATCACTAGAAAAAAAATGCTTCAGATAGAGGAGTCCAAAACTTGAGGGCATAGGTTTGCGGTGAAAGGGGGAAGATTTAAAAGGAGCCTAAGGAGCAATTTTTATGCAGAGGATGGGGCATGTGTAACAAGCTGCCAGAGAAGATGGTGGAGGCAGGAACAGTTACAACATTTAAAAGGCATTTGGATTGTTACATGAATCAGAAGGGTTTAGAGGAATATGGGCCAAATGCTGGCAAATAGGACTAGATCTGTTTAGGATATCTGGTTGAACTGAAGGGTCTATTTCCATGTCATATAACTTTATGTCAATAACTATAACTGTAAATGAATCGGCCTAAAAGCTGATAGGTTCTCTAAACCAGGTATCCCAAGCTGTTATAGAAAGAAACCATGATGTGGAAACATTGGTGTTGGACTGGGGTGGACAAAGTCAGAAGTCACATGATACCAGGTTATAATCCAACAGGTTTATTTGAAATCACAAGTTTAGAATCACATTTGAAATGACAAGTGACTTCACCTGATGAAAGAGTAGTGCTTTGAAAGCTTGTGATTTCAAATACTGTAAAACTATCAAAGAAAGTGGCTACAGAGGTAGTGGGCATACCTTAGAATAATTCTTAGATTCTGGAATGTCCCAGAGGATTGCAAAACGACAATATGCAAAGAGAATGAGTCACAAAACACATCATGCAGGCCAATCAACTTAACATCTGTCACTGGGAAAATTTTAGAATCTATTAGAAAGGATTTATAGAAATCATTTAGAAATGCATAATATAATTAAGCAGAGTCAGCATGGCTTCATGAAGGGGAAATCATGCCTAACATGTAGTACATTGTCAAACACCTTCAGAAAATCCAAATGTATTAAGTGCACGGCTGCTTTCCCTTTTGTCTGGAGTCAGTTAGCTCACTTGATTGGTTGATGGGTTTGCATCACGGAGTGAAACAAGCAGTGTGAATTCAGTTCCTACGCTGCCTCAGGTTACCCTGAAGGATTCTCCTTTTTAACGTCTCCCCTTCACCTGACTTACGGTGACTGTTGGGTCAGCCCGTCATCAGAGTTGGAACAATATGGCTGTCTGCTGGCATAAACGTGGCGGAAAGTTTCAGCTGCATTAGCTGCCTGGTCAAGCATTAAAATGAAATCATAAGTTAGCACAATGGTAGCTTTGAGGAGGAGGTAAATCTAAGGTAACGGATTCTATTTTGAACAAGGGATCTGACAAATTAATGTACAGGGAATTCTGTAGAAACCACAGCTGCAGATGTCTATAAGAAATGTCTGGAAATCGACAGCCTGAAGTTCGTAATTCAGCAAGAACTAAAAGCAAAGTATGATCCCACAATAGCAGAGACAAATGATAAATTAAAAGAAAGACGAGATTATGTCTTAAAACCCTGGGAGTTCAGACAAGTTTATTGAACTGTAAAAGTGATTGAGTTTCGGTTTAATTAATGGAATAGATATGGTCATATCGGTAAAAGAGCAACTGTAGAAATATTTAGAGTAGGGCCAGTAAATTTCATCTTAAAAGACAGCAGGTGATTAGGATGAGTTATTAGTTGCAGCTGAAAGATAGGGGTCATTGTTTACCTGACCTTCCAAGGTTTGGTGAAACAGAAATTGCTCACAGCCTGGTGGTTAATGTATAATAGCTAACTTTTTATTAGAATTTTTATTATGAATTTTATCACAATTAGTATGAATTATCATTTTTTTGTATTTCCTGTGATTAGGACAGCAGGAAACATTAAGCTGAGTAAAGAATTTGATAAGGATAGCAATGAATAACAGAATTCAAGTGTCCTTAGCGATGAGCAAGTCAGGGAAGTGTCTGAAAAAGGGTATAACTATTAACATTGGAATGTAGATTAATGGAGTACATTTTAAGGTCCCACGGCCTGATGATGATGATGCCTTTTGATGAGGTGTTTCACAAGTTTGGATATATAGATTGGGGGAAGTTGTTGGTAGGAATAATGACATCAATGTTGCAGGTTTTTTATTGTGAAGCAAAATGTTTAAAATTGTTATATACAGTTGGGCAAACCATTGTCATAGACCTCTCTGAGCCACACTTAGGAGGGTAGCTGTGCCCAACGTGAAAGCCAGAGAGCTCTTGCTAGCCTCTCCTGCATGTATGGTAAAAGAGCTCTGTTGAACACAGACCTCAAGACTCCTCTCCCCAACAGTGACCTTCAGGTTAATCCACCAACAGTCATCTCTCTCATGAAAGAGCAGCCCTATCGTCCTCTGGGACCATGAAGACTTTATCTAGCTGCTTGTTATTTCCTCAAAGAATTCAAATAAATGTAAGGCATGATTTCTGCATTCTGATCCATCTCTGTTCCCTCCTGAGATCTCCAGTCTCAGATGCTAGTCCTCCACCAATTCTATTCATTCACATGATATCAAGAAATGACTAAAGGCAATGGATCTCTGACCTCTGTTTGTGCCTCACTTCTAGTCAAGCTTTTGTAGTACACCTACAACATTGGCGTACACCTGGCAATGCGTAGAATTACTCAGGTATGTCCTGTCTGTAAAATGGACAAATCCAGCATGATCAATGATGAACAGGTTGTTGACAGTGCTTTCTGTTAGTGAAAAGTCTTCAGCACTCTTGAGTAACATGTGGTGATGTCACTGAGTTGTGTATCATTAAACATAAATAGCAGTGTGGGCAGAGTTAGAACACACTAGAAGGAACAATCTAGAAGACAGACTAGGGTGAGACTCTCTTGAAGAAACACAAAGCACATGGACATGACCACACAAAGAAACTGGTCAGGTGTTTCAGTTTCTGCTGTAGTTCTTTAGCCAGTTTGTGTGATGGTGTCCCTGGTAGTGATACTATGGGTCTGAGTGGGATGTTTGGTTTGTGCACTTTAGGTAGTCCACAGAATCTCGGGGTGTTGTTGCTTTCAGGTTTCAGGCCAGAGAAACAATAGCCAACCTGCTGGATATACAGAACAGACAACAAGACGGGGAACCTATCAACAAAGACTGCATACTCAAACTACTGGACCTGTGCCTCACAACACACTTCACATTCAACAACCAAATATATGAACAAATCAACGGCACACCCATGAGCTCATCCATCTCTGGACTCATAGCAGAAGCGGTAATGCAAAATTAGAACAAACAGTCTTACTGCAAATTCAACCCAAACTCTGGGTCAGATATGTAGATGATACCTTTATAATCATTAAAAACACAGAAATAGAGAACACACACCAGATCATCAACGCCACACTCACAGGAATCCGATTCACTAGAGAGGAAGAAAAGGGCAACCAACTCCCATTCCTAGACCCCAACACACACATAAGAGGTTGCATCAAGACACTATTCAAAAGGGCCACAACACACTGCAGCACACCAGAACTGCAAAAAGAGGAAGAAGGACACCTATAAAAATGTATTTGCCAAAAACGGATACCCCCGTAATTTCATCAACAGATGCCTAAGAGAAAGACAACGGAACGAGGACATGCCACAACCCAAAAGACTAGCCACACTACCATACATCAAAAACATTTCTGAACTGACAGCCAGACTACTGCGACCACTAGGACTCATAACAGCACACAAACCAACAGCCACTCTCAAACAATAACTCACCAAGACGAAGGACCTGATACCCAGCATGAGCAAAACCAATGTAGTGTACAAAATCCCATGCAAGGACTGTACAAAACACTACATAGGACAAACAGGAAGACAGCTAACGGTCCACATCCATGAACACCAATTAGCTACGAAACGACATGACCAGTTATCCTTAGTAGCCACACACTCAGATGACAAACTCAGATGTTCAACTGGGACAACACTATTATTATAGGACATGCCAAACAGAGAACAGCCAGGGAATTCCTAGAGGCATGGCATTCATCCACAGATTCAATCAATAAGCACATCGACCTGGACCCAATATACTGGCCACTGCAGCGGACAGCTGGAACTGACAACTGGAAGCAGCAGGTACAAATCACTATAAATGCCGGAGGAAAGATCACAGAAGCGCTTCACAGGAGGCTCCCAAGCACTGAGGATGTCACCTAGACAGGGGACGAAACGTCTGCAACACAAATTCCCAGCTTGGCGAACAGAACCACAACAATGAGCACCCGAGCTACAAATCTTCTCCCAAAGATTACTTGTAGATCAGGAAAAATTGTTTGTTTTGGCATGGCACTCAAAAAGCAGGTGACATTGATTTAAGCTATATTGTAAAAGAACAAATGCTGACATGAAGCCAAACCTTTTCACCAACATACAGATGTGCTGTAGAATACACTGGTTGGTTGGTTGGATGCTGAGTCAGTTGTTATCTGAAGAGGGAAAAACTTGCAGAGCTGTGGAGAAAGAATGAGTGTGGGACTAGCTGAATTTCTCTTGTAGAAAATCCAAGGGAACTAAAGAGCTGAATGGCCACCTTCTGTCCTGATTCTATTCTACAAAGAATTGGCAGTTCTACACTCAGGGTGAGACGTTAAATGCAAGATCATAGCAGTAGTAATTGTATGAGGGTGAGCCAATGAATGCAAGAAAGGAAAACAGAAATTGCTGGAAAATCTCAGCAGGTCTGGCAGCATTTGTGGAGAGAAATCAGAGTTAATGTTTTGGGTCCAGTGACCCTTTATTCAGAACAGATGACTGAAAACTTTGAGTCGCTCTTAATAAGAAAATTTTGGGAGGTGAGTGAAGGGATTAGTTGTGGATTGATCTGTTTGTTTCTAATGCCCCTGCCTGTTGCTCAAAATGTATTAACTCAACCCTATCCAAACTTCACTATCTCTGATTTTCGATTAAATGGATTTATTGAGAGCAGAGGAATGGATTTTGACATCTTCCTGGTGAAGATGCATGCTGTACATTTAAACACTTTTTATTTTATAAGCGAAGGATTTTGGGGGAACTTAAAACCTCTTCTTCTTCTCTTAAACCTCTACATGTGACCAAGTAACTGTGCACAAGCTAGGGATTTTACAGAATCTACAGAATTCAGCTCCACATTTGGCAGAGAACTAAGATTGCAAGGGGTATTATAAATGTTTTTGGAAAGTATTGAGAGTAATGACATGCAATCATTGCTGTTGATATTGAATATTGTATATACTTGTGTAAAAGTTGAATGTTTTAGACTATTCCTGAAAGTTAAATTTATGGGGTTGACTATTGCACAGATACTAGTTTTGAGAATGGATTACTGGTAGTAACTTTTATTTATACATACTGGTACAAAAATTAGTTCTGGTCTAAACGAATGAATGAATGAACTGAAATGTGCTATAGTAAACCAAGTGCTTATAAGTAGAGTTATGAATGAATAGAGGAAAGTTATAGAAAACAAAGAGCGATAACTAGAGTGTGAATGAATAAATGTGATTTTAAGTGGGTTAAGGGAAACATGGTTTTCTTTATAAACGTGGTTTGTACTGCAATATAGTAGGGTCACCTTTTACATGATATAAATGGAAAATACAAAGTTTTTGGCCAAAATAGAGGGTCGACTTTTACATGAGATCAACTTTTACATGCCTATATACACTATCTGCTTTTAATAAGTGATCTCTGGTTTGTATATGCTTTTTTTATTGTTAATCTAATCTTGACCTACATTTTCTGAAGGTACAATAACCTGCCTTGAATTCTATGGAAATACACACTTGCTCAGTGGAGCAGAAGATGGACTTATCTGTGTGTGGGACATTAAAAGATGGGTCTGCCTGAAGACTATTCGAGCTCATAAGTAAGAACCATTCATGCAATTTGGCGCTAGTAAATTTTCTTAAAATGTGTGTGACTGGAAGCGATATTCATCAAATTTCAAATTATAGTGAAGTATGACTAGTAGATATCAAAATACGAGCTCAAGTAACAGTCCAATTCCAGTATTTTAAAGATTTCCAGTATTCTGGTGCAATCAAAATGCATTTCTCATTTGGAAAAGTAATGAAAAACAAAACCAGAGCCCCAAAACTGAGTAACAAAATTAAAAGGTTAGAGACAAAAAACCTGCTGATTTTGGAATCCAAAGTAGGCAGAGGCTGAAAGAACACAGCCAACCAGGCAGCATCAGGAAGTGTAGAAATTGATGTTTTGGGTGTAATCCTCCTTCAGGACACAGTCTGGCTTGTTGTGATCTTCCAGCTTCCTGCCTGTCTACTAACAAAATTAAAAGGCTGAATATGCAAATGCAGAGGACAAGTGAAAAAGGCACATTAGATTATAAAACAAGAGAAAAAAAAGAGATTAGTGACTTAAATTTAAAGAAAGTCCAGGGTTAGACTCTGGATGAGTATGAGGCAACAGAACTAACTAGGGACAAAAATGGAGATGAGTTCATGAAGGTAGAAGGTACAGTAGAAGTACCAAATGAATATTTTATAATGTGTTCTTCAAGGAAGAGAACCTTGCAAAGTTGTGATGAATAAAGCCAGAATGCTGGATGTGATCTTAAAAATTAAAGTGCAAGGAAGGTGAGCAGTTTTCCAAGACTGCTTCAATGTCTGAAGTGGGAAAGAATTGATGAAATAGTTCAGGATGGTTTGACCTCTGGCATGGACCCTGAGGAACATTTGCAGTTATGTACCCCAGTTCACATTTGATTGATCTCTAAGCTTCAATTACATTCCTTTGTGATAGATTTGATCCAATCAGTGGGTCACGTTTTGCTAGAGTTCCATGACTCCATATGAGCTCCAATGTTGCCTTGATGTCAAGGGCTAACTTGCCTGTAACAACTGTGTCATTTATAAATGGTAGTAGAAGTTTATTTGTCCTTTAGTCATCTGGAACCACCTTTGCCACTATGGAGGATTGGAAAATGATGGTTAGAGCCTAAACTACTTCTCTAGCATCCCTTAACAGCCTACATTTTTTATTGCCCTTTTAAAATCATTAATACTTGCCTTCTCACTGTTGAATGAATCTAATTTCACACTTCTCCCCAATTGTATTGTGTAAATTATTGTTTCTTTTTTTTGTGAAAATGATAATAATTACTTAAGCACCATACCTGCATTGTATGCCTCCTCTTGTGCTCCTGGTAAGGCCTAATCTTTTTTCTGCCTTCAGGATCTTACTGATATTTCTCTGTTATTGGCAATATGGACCATGATCTCTGACTGTTCTTCTAACCAGTCATATCCTTGATCCTGACATAAGTAAGGCAATACAATGTGCTGGAGCTACACCTGCAATCACAGATACAATTTTCTTTCCAGGGTTCCCGCAAAAACCTCCCTGCCCCCACTCTCAAAAAAAACCTACTGTAACATGCTTTCTGTGCCACCCCACTCCTTGCAGCTGTGCTATCCATGTGGCACAGAATGTGTATTCAGAGGTTGGGGTTCTACCGTACTTCTTTTCTCGCCTCTTAACTAGATATACTCACTAGTTATTAACCAATCAATTCTCTTCTTGGTTGAAACAGCATTATAGTGGAATTCCATATGGTGCTTTAGTTGTTCGTGATTTTGCTAAAGGTTCTCCCCTAACTTCATTGCTTTGCTCACCGTGCTCAGTCTTCACCCAGATCTGCAACAGTTGCTGCTGTAAGTTAATCACTGATATGCCTGCTCCACATTTTAGTTCTCGGATCTAGCTATCTCCTGCTCTTTCACACAGTCAACATTTTTTTTAAAGTTAAAGACCTAAATAGCACCTAGTCCCTTGTGATCAAATTCCCTGGATTAAGTATTCTTTCACAGCAGTGCTGTTTCAAACTGGACTTCACACAGCACTGTAGATTGTTATTGAGCAATGATAACCAGTGGGAAAGTAGAGATAAAAGGAGTTGTAATGCAGAACAGTCATGTTCTTATTACTTGGTAGTGAAATAGTTTCATGAAGCAGAATAGCCTAATCCAATTCCTATGTTCTTACGGATTTATATGCAGCATCTGAGTGTGGTTCAGAAGGAAACACTTCAATTCAATATATTTATAAAATGTTCAGACTTACTTTCTAGTTGTATTGGGGTAGCAATTAATTCCCTGAGACGACTTGAAAGTAGATTATATATTGTGTAGACATTTGCTACTGATGCTGGACTAGGTTTACTATTATCATAATTATTATTAAAACCACAGATGGGAACTGATTATTTTTGCATTGAAGAAAGTGTCAGTTAATATTCTTTCAATCATTCAAAATCAGCTGTATTGACTTTGTGGTTAGGAATGGAGAATCTGCAGAAGTATAAAATCATACCTTATTAGAGTCCAAGATCTGACTTTATGTGTACAGTATCTGGGAATAAGCCTTTGTCCAGTGGTCAAATAGAACATGCTTGTTATTCTAATTAGTTAATTGAAATGAAGAATTGTGTCTGTCTTCATATAAATAAAAAACCCAATTTGCACAATGTATCATAAAGCTGGTTTGTTAAAGCAAAAAAAAGTCTTTCTAACTTCTCATCATCCTCTAGTAAAAGTACAACACCAACTGGCATCGATAGCTATCTTGAATGGCTTTGCATAATTAGGTATGGCTAACACTGCAGCAGTGGTTAACATAGGTTTCAAGCGATCAAATGTTTTCTGACATCCATCCATTGACATTTTCTGCATTTCTTCAACAAGTCAATCAATGGAGCAACCACACTGCTAAAATTCAGTACAAGCTGAGCCCCAGGAATCATAGACTTCCCTCCTCATTTATGATATAGGAAATTCCCCAATCACGTTTATTTTCGCATCCCATGTCGCCATCTTTCCAAGTCCAATGACATGGCCCAAGAAAGTGCCATGTGCTTTTGTGAACTCACTCTTAGGTTTATCAGCAAGCCTGCTTTCCATAGTCAGTTGAAAATTACAATAGATACTCCAAACATTCCTTCCAGGTGTGACTAAATATCAACAAATGGCATGATTTTAAACTCAGCCAGTCCATTCAGCATCACCAAAAGCCAAAATTTCTTTGCTATCACTTAGTTAAAGATACCTGTCAGATTCCTTTGAACAAGTCAAACTTAGAAATATAAGTTGCTTGTCTCAATACAGTCTTCCAAACATGGAATCGGAGATGTTTCTGATTTTGTAACTGCATTGACTTTTCAATAGTCCACATGTAATTGTTGGATTCCATCTGATTTTAGCACCATTACTATTGGTGAGCTCCATTTGCTGCAACTCACTTTGACTGCATGCTCACAAACTATAGAATCAATCTTTTTTTGAACCTATGACACTTTGAGAGTTAAGTCTCTAAGATAGTTTATTTGGAACAGCATTTTCTTTAATTGCATCATGCATAATTAGATCTGTACTTCCAAGCTTATCCCCTATATCTCCCCATGTGATTGAAGTAACTCTTTCAGGTCATTTCAGTTTTGTTCTGGAAGGTAACTCAATAATTTATACCAAATTTTGAGAAGTTCCTTATTGTCCAATTTAGTTTGAGGAATGTCCAATTCAGAATCATCTAGATTTGGTTATTCACTTTGTGGTCTACCCAGTATCACATTCTTCTTTTGCTTTCCTTCCCTATCAAAATACCTTTTGAGCATAACTACATGACACTCCGAGATTTCCTTCGACCTGGCATTCTTATCAAATAATTTACCCTACTCATTCTCCTTTCGATTTTGTGTGGTCCACCAAACCTTGCCTTCAAAGGCTCAATTACCATTGGGAGTAACACTAACACTTTATCCCCTGTAGCAAAATTATGCGTTTTGATTTATTTTTGCCTGCTTCCTGTTCCATCACATGCTGTGCTACTTTTACATGCTGACTAGCCAACTTACCCATTCTATTCAATCTTTCCCTAAAATTTGACACTTAATCCAAATGTGTGGTCTCTGAACCCTGACTAACCAATTTCTCTGTAATTCATTTGAGTGAACCTCCCACCACCTGTCCAAAGACTTAATTGAAATTGACTGAATTTAGTTGATTTGTGAGATGCATCCCTAATTGCAAAAAGCATAAGTGAAATTCCTTTATCCTAAGCCTTTCTGTAATTCACCAGTAATGCAATTTGATGAGCATCTGCCTCTTTCTCATCTGCCTGAATATATATGTGATGGTCTCTATTTCCTCATCATGGAGCCATTTTTAAGATAGTAACATTTTGGGATACATGCAGATTCTACTTCTGCGTATGGTTTATGAAGCAATTGCTTTAGCTTTTCATCTTTTTGTTGTGATTTGGCTAATTTCTCTGAACTAAAAGTGTCTACTTCACCTTGCACATGTTCTTGTTTCTTGTCGACCATTTGATCAAACATAGTTTATTATCATTGAACTTCAACTTCCTGTTGATTTCTTGCTCTGTTTTAAGCCCAGGATACTGTTCCTCTAACACTTCAGTTGCCTGATTTTTGCCTGCGTAGATTTTTTCAATCTCTCAGGCATCACTCCCAACTGTGGTCCAGCTATATCATTACCAAGGATAAACTGTAATGCTGGCACAGAGAGTTTCTTCATTACGTCTACCACCAGTTTTCATCAGACTTTTCAACCTCACTTTATATAACGGAACACTGCTCTTATCATGAATTCCACATATTACCAACTTTTCTGGCAATGCTCCTCCTCAATTGCACATCTCCTCATTTCAAAGATTGACTTTGCTCCTGTATCTGTTAAACTCTTAGTTTGTTTGCCTGCTGCTCCTGGCATATATGAGTAAACCTTACCCATGCAAGTAAATTCTTTTAAGAGATCTGGCATTTTCTTTCCAACCAATCCCTGACCAGTTTATACATTCTTTTGCAGCTTTTTAGCTTCCATTGTGCTTTCCTTTACCACTTTAACAAAACACACTGGCTTATCCTGTTTTCCCACATCTGTTTTTCCAGTGTTATCTAAATCACCAACGCTGTGACACCAACACTACTTTAATACAGTGAAAACACTTGAGCTTTTTTTTTAACTTCTGTTTCCCTCTCTTGGGTTTCCTTTTTGCCCTGTGGTAAATGATTTTTGCTATCGTCAATGAGATCTCCTTTTCTCTTATCACCTGAGCATTTCTCTTATCCCCAGTGTCTATCCGTCATAGATTGAAATTGAAGTCAGAAGCCAAATCTTGAGTAATGAACCAACTCATAATCACCTGCCATTTCTGCTGTCATGCAGTCTTAACTTTGTGCTGTTCCACATGAGTTCTCACTACTTCAGGAAGTGAATTTTTGAACTCCTCCAAAATAACAGTCTCTCTAAGAGAGTTGTATGTCTGATCTATTTTCAATGTCCTTATCCACCTATCAAAATTACTTTGTTTGATCCTTTCAAACTCCGTGTACATTTGACTAGGTTCCCTCCTTCGATTCCTGACATGTTGTCTGTAAATTTTTGGTACGAGCTCATATGCACTTAAGATGGCATTTTTCACCTTGTTATGCTCTCCAGATACTTCCTCTGATAGTGATGCAAATCCTCACAAGCTCTAACTACCGACTTTGTTTGGATCAGCAATACCCACGTGGTCTCCGGCCACTTCATTTATTTAGCCACATTCTCAAATGAAATTAAAAAGCTTTCTACATTACTCTTGTTGAACCTAGGCAACGTTTGGGCATATTTAAATAGATCCCCACCAGACGTTTGACTATGATGGGATTGCTCTACATCACTGTCCTCATCACTACTCCTATATTTCACCTCTACCTAAGCATTTTACGTCAACTTTGAGTTTTCAGTTCCCACTCTGAAGTTCAAAAACACTCTTTCTCCCTTTCTTCTACTTTTAATTGCAATTCAAACTGTTTCATTTCATTTTCATGTTAAAACTGCTTTATTTTCAATTGAATTTTAGCCTTTTTCAAATATGGCATTCCTGGCAATTGTAAATGCTAAATGATTGCAAAATTATCTTCCCTTCCCTAACAGACACAAGCAACCCCAGCTCTAGTTTGTTTGCCAGTTCCAAAACCTTGCCTTGCTCACTTCGTGTAAGTCTCCCAAAGTGACTTATTTTGTCCCCAGGAAACACTTTGTATGAGCCATTATTAAACAACCAAATACAACATCTGAAATAAGAAGAACACCAATACTCATCACTCACTGCCTTTGCGTCCAACAATCCTAAACCTAACCTAGAATTAGAGATTTTGATTCTGACAAAAAAATCCCAGACCATTTAGCCCAACAAGTTCACAACGACCCTCCAAAAAGTAACCCACCCAGACTCATTCCCCGACTCCATTACTCTGCATTTTCCATAACCAAATAACTAATCTATACACCCCTGAGCATAGTGGGCAATTTAGCATGGCTAATTCACCTAACCTCTGCATATTTGCACTGTGGGAGGAAACCGGAGCACCCCGGAGGAAATCCATTCAGACACTGGGCGAACGTGCAAACTTCATACAAACAGTTGCCTGAGGCTGCAATCGAAGCTGGGCCTGTGGCATGTGAGGCAGCAGTGCTAACAACTGGGCCACTGTGCTGCCCCAGTTTGTTAAGCACCAGACCAAGCCCCCTCAAAAAAACAATGCCACTTTTAAAAGGGAGAAGGACAGACAATAGGCAGCATGTGGTCAGTGAAGGAGAAGTGGGGAGAGAGAACTGTCAGCAATGCATCTGCACAGTTACTGCCGTTGTTGTTTGAATTCATGTGTCTCTGGAACATCAGAGTGCATCTAGGAAAACTTAACAAACAGCAAAATTCACTACTGATTTTGGAGAAATGTATGTGGGAGAGCTCGCAGCGCAGGAACAGATAAGTGCATAGTTTTTAACTGTAGCCTTGCTGTTATTCTACAATAGTGAGTAGAGTGGGTTCTTTCTTGATTATATGTTTTATTGATATCTATCTCTTCATTACATTTTAAAAATATAAGCCATGTGTATTAAGTTAGCCGCGGCAGTGTTTCCATTTAGAGCAATAAAACCTCCTGTAAGACTCCCAAAGTGACTATTTTCTGAGACTATAGATTGTGAAGGAGCAAAGGTGGCCTTTAGTAGAGTGATGTTCTCCTCTTGTTGGATGTGGGATTTTAGAGACAGTTTACATGTTATTGAAGGTTGTGTCTGCAGGAAGTGTCTTTGGTTGTGAATCCTATCAGATCGAATGGATCGGTTGGAGCAACAGTCAGAGGCAGTAAGGAATTTACAAGAGCAAAGGGGGTGTGATGATGGCAGTTAGAGGAAGGGAGAAAAGCCGCAGGTACAGTCAGGTAGATGTATAAACTCCAGGAAAGGTAGGAGAGGTAGGCAGATAGTGCAGGCGTCTTCTGTGTCTGTCTGCATTCCACACAATATGCTGTTTTGGAAAATGGAGAGGGTGATGGACTCTCAGGGGAATCTAGCATGAACAGCCAAATTTCTGACAGGCTGTAATGTAATATTGCTCTAAATGGAAACACTGCTGGCTAACTTAATGCACATGTAGGAATAGGATAGAGCAGACTGAGGCATGGCTGAGGAGCTGATGCATGGGAGATGGATTCACATTTTTAGATTATTGAACTCTCTTTCAGGGTGGAAGTGACCTGTACAACGTACTGGCAGGGAGATTTGCTAGAGCTGCACGGGGGACTTAAATGAGTAAGGTGGTGGGGGAGGGGGGAGGGACCCAGGGAGATAGTGAGAAAAGGGATCGATCTGAGACTGGTACATTTGGGAAAAGAAGCAAGTCAAACAGTCAGGGCAGGCAGGAACAAGGTAGAACTGATAAATTAAACTGCATTTACTTCAATGCAACAGGCCTAACAGGGAAGGCAGATGAACTCAGGGCATGGTTAGGAACATGCGACTGGGATATCATAGCAATTGCAGAGATGTGTCTCAGGGATGGACAGGACTGGCAGCTTAATGTTCCAGGATACAAATGCTACAGGAAGGACAGAAAGGGAGGCAGGAGAAGAGTGGGAGTGGCATTTTTGGTAAGAGATAGCATTACAGCTGTACTGAGGGAGGATATTCCTGGAAATACATCCAGCGAAAGTATTTGGGTAGAACTGAGAAATAAGAAAGAGATGCTCACCTTATTGGGATTGTATTATAGACCCCCTAATAGTTAGCGGGAAATTGACAACAAATTTGTAAGGAAATTTCCGTTATCTGTAAGAATATTAGGGTGGTTATGGTAGGGAGTATTACCTTCCCAAATGTAGTCAGGGATAGCCATAGTTTTAAGGGTTTAGATAGAGAGGAATTTGTTAAGTGTGCGCAAGAAAATTTTCTGATTCAGTATGTGGATGTCCCTACCAGAGAAGATGAAAAATTTTACCTGTTCTTGGGAAATAAGGCAGGGCAGGTGACTGAGGTGTCAGTGAGGGAGCATTTTGGGGCTAGTGACCATAATTCTATTAGTTTTAAAATAGTGATGGAAAAAGATAGACCGGATCTAAAAGTTGAAATTCTAAATTGGAGGAAGGCCAATTTTGACGGTATTAGGCAAGAACTTTCGAAAGCTGATATTCACAGATAAAGGGATGGTTGGAAAATGGGAAGCCTTCAGAAATGAGATAACAATGAGACAGTATATTCCTGTTAGGGTGAAAGGAAAGGCTGGTCTGTGTCGGGAATGCTGGATGACTAGAGCAATTGAAGGTTTGGTTAAGAAAAAGAAGGAAACATATGTCAGGTATAGGCAGGAGAGATCGAGTGAGACCTCCAGAGTATAAAGTCAGTCAGAGTATACCTAAGAGGGAAATCAGGAGGGCAAAAAGAGGGCATCAGATAGCTTTGGCAAATAGGGTTAAGGAGAATCCAAAGGGTTTTTATGAACACATTAAGGACAAAAGGGTAACTAGGGAGAGAATAGCACCCCTCAGAGATCAGCAAGGCAGCCTATGTGTGGACCGCAGGAGATGGGGAAGATACTAAACGAGTATTTTGCATCAGTATTTACTATGGAGATGGACATGGAAGACGTGGAATGTGGGGAAATAGGTGGTGACATCTTGAAAAATGTTCATATTACAGAGGAGGTGGTGCTGGATGTCTTGAAATGGATGAAAGTGGAGAAATCCCCAGGACCTGATCAGGTGTGTCCTCAAACTCTGTGGAAAGCTAGGGAAGTGATTGCTGGGCCCCTTGCTGAGATATTTGTATCGTCAATAGTCACAGGTTGACTGTCAGAAGACTGGAGGTTGGCTAACGTGGTACTGCTATTTAAGAAAGATGGTAGGGAGAAGCTAGGGAACTATAGACTGGTGAGCCTGACATCAGTAGTGGGCAAGTTGTTGGAAGGAATGCTGAGGGACTGGGTTTACATGTATTTGGAAAGGCAAGGACTAATTAAGGATAGTCAGCATGAGAAAGTATATAGGATATGAGTTGGTAGGGAAAGAGTTAAGTTTTGAGTTTTGTGAAACAAGAGGCTCAGCTGAGAATGACTCAGTTCAGATAAGAACCTACAGTTAATATTGGGGTGCTGGAGGCAAGGGTAATAGGTGGACAAGGTGGAAAAGCATTCATTATGTCAAGCCATTTAACAATATTGGAAGCAACTGTAAGGTCAGTTTAACAAGGCGAAAAGTATTCATTATGTGAGGCCAGTTAAGGTTAAGAATATTCATTGCGTAACAGCAGATGGCTTAATCTTTACTACTGACATTCGATGATT